>NW_003519378.1:86678-121201 GCF_000190715.1 Dictyostelium purpureum
TGTGAAAGGGATTTAATTTTAAATCCTTTCTCTGCTGTCCCAAATTTCCTTTGTCCGAAAAAGAGGGTATGTAAAAAAAAAAAAAAATAATAATAATAATTCAAATATTAATTTACTTTTATTGTTTATATAGAAAAAAGAGATATGAAAAATATGGTATCAATTGAAAAAGAATATGAAATGGATAGAGATAAAGATTTTAGGGCACTTGCTGTTATAAGGTATATTAAAGATGTTTTATCAATTATAATTAATAAATTCAACTACTAATTAATTATTTCTTTTTTTTTTTTGAATTAACAGAGGTAAAAATATTAGATACTTAATGAAATCAAAGAATATTATTGTTGGTAGAGATTTTTCAAGTAAAAACCAAATTGATCTTGACTTGAATGAAGAAAATCCAAACCATATTAATAGAATCTCGAAAAAACAAGTAATTATCATTTTTATATTATTAATTTTTTAAATTTAATTAATTAGTGTATTAATTTTTTTTCTAATCCAATAATTTAAACACATATATTAAAAAAAAAAAAAAAACCACACCAATTTACAAAAAAAAAAAACCTAAAAATAACCTCGTTAATTTCAATTCTCTATTATAGTTAATTATTAAATTAAAATCAGATGCAAATTTTTATATTCAAAATATAGGTAAAAATACAGTATTTGTAAACTCATGTCCTTTACCACCATTTGAAAAGATTCATTTACAAGATTTGTCCCTAATCGAGGTAAGTAATTTATAAACCTACTAAAAATAATCTTTATATAATATAATTTATTAATACCTTTTTTTTTTTTTAAAAATAGTTTGCCGATATGTTGTTAGTATTTGAAATTAATAATACATTTTTAACAAAGATTAAGAGACTTTTATTAAAACCATCAAATCAAGCAACTTCGACAACTGCATCACTTACAAATACACCATTTTTATATGGCGGTTTAGGTCCAACCCCTTCATCTTCTAATTTAGCCTCCTCATCTTTAATCTCTTCTGAAACTCTTCATGACGATTTTAATCTTCAATCACCAAATATACAGGCAAACACTTTAAATTTATCACATAGTTCAATTTCTGCAGCAACAACCACAACAACCACTACAACCACAACAACCACAACAGATACTTAACTCACAAATATAACTAAACAAAATACAATAATTATAATAAAATGTACAAATCTTTAAAACTATTTAATTTCATTTGTCTTGGAACAAGTGTATTTTTTAATTTATTTATTTTTATTTAATGATTACAATATAAACTTAATAATTTATTAAAAGAACCCAATTAAAAAAAAAAAAACCTTTATTGGTTTTTTTTTAAAAAGATTTCTAATGGTTAAAAACAAATTTAGAAATTTTCCTTTTGAAAACAAATAATTAATTTAAAAAATTATTTTTTTTTCCTTTTTTTTTTTTTTTTTATAAAAAATATTTTTTTTAAAAGAAATAAATATAAACCCTTTTTAAAAATTTTTTTTTTTTTCATAAAAAAAAAAAAACAATATAAAACAAACTATTTTTCCCCATTATTGCACTCTATAATTTTTTAAATATTTTTTAGAAAAAGAGGGAAGAAGATTAAACATATTTTACAATTTTAAAAAAAAAACTTAAAAGGATTAAAATAAAGGTAAATATTAAAATAGAATTCAATTTACAATTAATAAATGTTAAAGAAATATTTACAATATATCCAAAACCATAAAAAAAAAAAAAAAAATCCCAAAAGAAATTTTTTTTTTTTTTTTAATTTTTATAATTATTTTTTGAAATGAAAGAGATTAAAAATTTAAATTCAATCTTCTTCCTAAATCACAACACGATGATAATTTTTGAACATATTCAAAAAATTTATGATATGAACGTTAAAATAAATATTTAAATATTAAAACGCACATACTCCCAATCTAGTATTCATAATGTGTATAATTTAATTATATGTATTTATTTCACTTGTTCTGTGTTCAATCATTTTATATTAAAATAAATAAATAAAAGTAAAAAATAATCATCAAAAAAATAATTGAACCTTTTTTTAACACACCCAAAAAAACATCTCGCCCATCACACACATAGAAAAATAGACACACTCACATGCAAACAGAAACACAAACCCACTATTTATATGTTATTGTTGTTGTTGTTGTTGTTGTTCAAAAACAATATTATTAATAATAATAGTAGTTGTTATTGTTGTATTAGTGTAATAGTAGTAAATATAGTGTTGGGTTTATTATTGTTATATAATCTCGTTTTAATGCACATAAAGCTCAAAATGAGTTAAAATAATAAAAGTTCTTATTGTGAATAGAGATATATATTTATCATCATTTTTTTTTTTTTTTGTCTTTTAATTTGCAAAATGTTATCAACAAAAGAAAAAATAATATAATATAATAATTTTATTTTATAAATAAAAAACAAAATATAAAATAAACACCCACACAAACAAACACACTTATTTAAATCCCATTGAGAGATCATATCTTTAAACATTTTGTTGAGTGCGTGTGTGGGTGTGTGTTACATTTTTTTTTTAATTTTTATTAAATTTAAAATTGAAAAAAAAAAAATTTTAAATATATTTTTTTTTTTTTCAATTTATTAAATTGTTTTTAAAATTATAATTTCTTTTTTTCAATTTTAATTTAATTTTTTTAAAAAAAATAATAACAAACAAATATATCCACTACAAATAAATAAATAATTTAGTATATATAATACAGTAATAATCTTTTTTTTTTTTTGTTTTTTTCATCATTCTTATATTCAAGTTTTTCTTTTTTTTATTTATTTTTTTAATTTTTTACTTTCTTCTTCATCTATCTTTTTTTTTTTTTTTTTTGTACTATATTTAAAAATAAATAAAATAATAACTATATATATAGATAAAAAAGAATTATTTTGTATCATCATAATAGAAATTTTTAACGCGAGAAATTTTGTATTATATTAACTATACCATATCTATAATAAGTAAGGAATTTCAATATCATATCATATCATATCATATCATATCATATCATATCATATATCAAACATATACCTATATTTATTTATATTTATATGTATAAATAAACTATTTTTATTTTGTGTAAATTTTTTCTATCATTACCAATATTAGAAATATTTTTATTATCAATATCCCCCACCTACCAATAATAACTCTATCCTCTACTCCACTCAAATCCAATATTAATGATTACCCATAAAAAAGACATTATAAATATGAAAATATCACATTTTTATATAAATAAAATAATAATATTTTCAAATAATATTTAAACACACCACCAACACATACTATCTCAAACACACACACTATATACACACACCCACTCTCACCCTTTTTGTGTGTGTGGGGGATTTAATAATAGGTACATATTGTATGAGTGCATATTTAGTTTTCTTTATGTATTATAATGTTCTATTATCATATATTATATTTATTTGTTATTTTTTTTATTTATAAAAATAGACTCTTTTGTGTGTGTTTGTGTATATTTGTTTTGTAGATTTTATTTATTGGTGTGCAATTACAATTTACAAATCTTTAATAAAATATAAATAATTATATTTAAATAATAAATTAAATTAACAAAAAAAAAAAAAAAAAAAAATTATTTAATAATAGTAATAATAATAATAGTAATAGTAATATTAATAACTATTACATTTTGATATTTATTTATTTAAATAATACTATAATAAATTATATATTATTTATATAACAAAAAATATTCAATCAAAAATAAATAAAAAAAAAAAAAATAAAAAAAAAAATAAAAAAAAAAAATTTACAAAGATTAGATTATATTCATTTGAAACAATCATAATAATAAGCAATTTTATTTAATCGTATTTTATTTCGTTTTTGTAATTATTAAATTTTTACTCTTTTTTAATTTTTTTTATTTAATTATTTTAATTATTTATTTATTATACTTTTTTTTTTTTTTTAATTTTTTTTTTCATTATAATTTAATAAACCAATACATATCAATAGAAAATATTAATTTAATTTTTTTTTTTTTTATAAAAAATAAAGAGTTTAATAATAACATATTAATAAATAATAAAATAACAATATAATGAACCAATCAGACTCTTTAAATATTGTAATTAGGTAAATATATAATATGTTTTTTAATAATAAATAATTAAAATACTAATAGTAAATTTTTTTTTTTTAAAAGAATTTTAAATAAAATTTCTAAAGATAATTTTCAAGTTTTAATTGATCAATTGGTTTCAAAATACCAATTATTAGATAAAGATGACTCTATTGTATTTTTAGATAAAATTTTTGAAAAAGTGGTTGAGGAACCATCTACATCTTTACCTTATTATATTCAAATTATAAACAAAATATCACCAATTTTCGAAAAAAAATATTCTTCTGTAAGTATTTATTATTAAAAAAAACCAATATATAAAAATAATTATTAATTATAAAATTTAAAAAATTTAATTAGGGATTTGGTAATATTATAGTTGACCATTTTAATAACAAATTTAATAATTATTTAAAACAATTAAGATCATCCAGTTCATTTAGTGATTACGATTTACAATGCAAACAAAATATTATAAATTTATCAAAATTCATGGGAGAATGTTATTATTCACTACCAAATACTTTTTTAATTGACTTTGTAAATGAATATCTCCCAAAAGACTTATCAAAAGATCCATCAGAAGATTTAAAACCAATACAACTAACGGAAGTAGAAACTTTAGCAACCATTTTTACAGCGGCAGGAAAAACTATTGATTCCTTTAACAAGAGTAATTGTGCTTCGTTATCAACACCAATATCATCACCATCCCCATCTGATCAACACTTTCAAAACATCCAAACTGCTTTAGATAACGCAACCCCAATTTTGTTATTTTTAATTGACAACAGACAACTATTACCACCAAGAGTTAGATTTATGGTAAAGAATCTCTTTGAATTAAAGAATAACAAATGGATCATCCCAAAACCAACCAATGACGATTTTAATACCCAAAAAGAAATCTTGAAGCTAGCAACTACTTTGGGCAAAAATGTAACAAAGACAATAATGGAAAAATGTGAAGATG
This sequence comes from Dictyostelium purpureum, assembly GCF_000190715.1. NCBI lineage: Eukaryota > Evosea > Eumycetozoa > Dictyosteliales > Dictyosteliaceae > Dictyostelium > Dictyostelium purpureum. The sequence continues at coordinate 91,782 of NW_003519378.1, forward strand.
ATTCTACACTTCTCTCTATTTTTTGGAAAGGTTTCTTCCAAACCATTGGTATCAATAACTATAAAATGCTAAGACAAATGATGATTGATGAAAAGTCAACCCTCTCTCCATCCTCTTCATCCCCAACCATCCCCCTTTCACCTTTCCTTAGAAGAACCATTAGCAACTCACCCTCACAATTTAATCTCTCTGGTGGAAGCACACCATCCCAAATGGATATTGACCCAACCTCATTCGATTTGAATCAAATGGACCCAACATGCGCACACAATTCTTTATTTGAAAAAGAAAATCAAGTTCCCTCCATACATAATCTTTTAAACCAATCACCACAGCAACAAAACAACCAATCAAATGAAAACAACGATTTACCAAATGGATTTTTATCTCCAAAAATTTCGAGATCGACATCACCATCTCTTTCTTCAACTTCAACAACTACAATTATACCAACTATTGCCCAAATGTCAAAAGGTAGAGAAGCTTATTCAAATCCAAACAGTTTAAATAATCTTAAAAATCATAATATAAATAGCAATAATAACAACAGTAATAATAACAATAACTATAACAACAATAACAATAGTGTTAATAGCAATAATAATGCAAATAAAACCAAAGAATCACCAGAGCTTTCAAACACACCAGATTCAAATCTTTCAGTAATAGTAAGCATCATTGATAGTAAAATATGGACTCCACAAAAAGAAATCTGGAAAAAGAAAATAATGAACAAAATTATTCCAATGAAATCTACTCTCAAGAAAACCCAAAAGATTGAAATATTAGCAGCAATCTGGCAAAATATGTGCGATAATAATTATGAATATGGTTCTTATTTCGACCTTTGCTTAAATTTAATTAAAATGGATGAAGGTGAATTATCGCCACTTTACGCCCAACCAGAAGAACCACAACAACCACCCGTTAAATCTGGTAAGCCACCTGCAACTGCAGAACCAATAGTAAATCCACTTTTAAATAAAATTAAAACCCCAAATAGAAGATCCTCAATGGTTGCACTTCAAATGAAACCAAACGCCCCAATATCAGAGGCAAGACGTTCCTCTATCTCTGTTCCATTCGAATTAAATCGTAGAGGATCTTTATCAGGCGATATCCCAACCTATTGCCCACCAGCACCAAAATTAAAATCAACTCCAACCCTTAAATCAACTCCAGCAACATCAATCCCGTTGGCTTCATTGGGAGGTACTCAATCTTTAGCCTCATCTCAAAAGAATACCCATCCTTCCTCTGAAGTTAAGAAGCAGCCAAATGCCAAAAAACATAAACCAGATTTAGATACTTTCAAAGATGTTTTAGTAAGCTCTCTCCAAGATGACTTTGCATTAAAAATGTTTGTTAAAAAAAGAAGCCTTACAACATGTAAATATACTTTTCTTTATTGTCGTTTATTATAATTAATATAAATTTACTAACCAATTATTATGACTATACAATAGATATGGAATTATTAAAAGATTTATATAGAGAGTTTATCATCGAAATACCTTTATTATTAAAATGTATCTCCTTAGTACATAATGGTTTATATGAATTAACAGATGAAGAATGTACTTTATTATTTGATTTGGAAGAAATGGCTCAAGAACAACAAAATTTAGAAAAACAAAACAATCAACAACAAAACCTATTAACAAATAACAATCAAATATTCCATTGGAAAACCCAAACTTGGGAAGATAAACCACAAACCCCACCACCACCTCCAAATTCTTATGTAGACTTAAATTCAGATGTATTTGTTTTGTAAATAATATTATTAATTTAAATTTTTATTAAAAATAATATTTAAAAGTAATAACTACATATAAAAAATGGTTTTAATAAAAATAATTTAAAAATGTATAATTAAAAAAAAAAGAAAAAAACATAGTTTTAAAAAATTTATTTTGTGGTGATAATAAAAAATATTTATTACTTTTTATTTATAAATTTATTTAGTTTTGTCATATCATCGTTTATATTTGTCCTCATTTGTTTCATAAATGAATGAACCTTGCCCATTGAACCTAGTGCAACCATTGTAAACTTTGCAAAATGACCAACTGACAATATCCCACCATTGATATTGGCTGCCTCGACCATCACCAAAAATGCCTCCTCCATTGACTCTACAATATGATGATTTATTGATGCTTTAAATACCTCTAAAAAATCTTTTGTTGGTGCACTTTTAAACTTTTTAATATTTTCCAATAGCTGTTTGATTAATTCGATTGATGTAAAATAATTTTTAATTTTTTTGTTTGACTAAAAATTAATAAAATGTTAATAAAACTGTATTTTTCTTTTTTTTTCTTTTTCTAAATACTTACAATTCTTAAATATTTTAATGATATAAATTTCTTTTGAACTTGTGAATATCTTCTGACTGCTTTTGAAAATATGGTGTATTCGTTTTTAAATTCTGTAGAAACTGTGATGGTTTTTAAAATGCTATTAATAATATCTGTAAATTCCTCCAATGAATATTGGTTTGTTCCTTTTGATGCGCCACTGGTATAAAATTTCTTAAAATTGGTTGTAAATTCATTTATTTGGTTTAAAGATTTTTGTTGTTTCTCCATTTCTTTCATATCTTTATCCAAACCATTGCTATATGAATCTTTTAGTGCTTTAATATCTTGTTCACTTAATGTACTACAATCAAAATTTAAACCACTATAATCTTCTTCTACGCTCATTTCCTTGGATTCTTCATAATCACTACCGATATTTCCTAAAATGCTATTAATAAGTGATTTAGAATCAACTACACCATTGTTGATTATAACTTGTTGTTCGTTTGAATTTACTTTTATAACGTCATACTTTTCCTCTATCTCCGTTGATATTTTTTCTGATTGCTTTGGTTTACTATTATCATTGGGTTTTATGTTTTTATTTGCTGTAGTTTTGGTATTTTGTGTACTGATATTTGATTTGTTTTTTATAGTATTATTATTACTAATTGCCTTTCCTTCGTCTATTTTATCAAATGTTTTAGTTTCGACTTTTTTTATATTAGCTGGTTTATTATTGATTGACTTTTTATTTTCAACAATCTTTGTATCAATAGTATTCTTTGGTTTAGTTTCTACTTTTTGAACATTATTGCTTTTATTTTCGGCTGGTTTTGTATTGGTTGGTGCTTTTATTTCAGTTGATTTATTTTCAAAATTTTTACTAATAACTTTACTATTAGTAATACTATTACTATTACTATTAGTATTTATATTACTAATATCACTTTTATTGTTATTATTGTTATTATTATTATTATTATTACTACTTTTTATATTATCAATAGTCGATTTTATTTTTTTTGGTGGTCTATCTGTAACTTGTTCTATTTGATCAATATTTCTTTTATTATTTTTGATTTTATCATCAGATGTCGTTATTTTTGTTTTTGGTTGTTGGGATAATGAACCATTTATATCTTCTTTTTTAGTTTTATTTAGATTTTCGTTATTATTATTTATTATTCTATTACTATTATTGTTTGGTTTTCTTAATTCCTGAGTATCTGGTTTTTCTTTTTTTTGAACCAACTCCAACACTGATGAAGAGGAAACTTTGGTTAAAGTTTTTAACTTTTTATTAGATTTGGACATATGTTAACAATAAATTAAAAAAATTAAAAATAAAAAAAAAATTTTAAAATAAAAAAAAAAAAAATAAAAAAAAAAAACGAAAATTTTTTTTTAAAAAATAATTATAACAAGTTGTATTATTATTTACTTTTTTAAAAAGATTTTAAACAAATGATAAAAAAAATTAAATGATTTATTTCATTTCATTTTATTTTATTGTTTTATTTCATTATGAAAATAAATGACTATTAAAAAAAAATATGGCTTTAGAGAAAATTTCCTTTTTTTTTATTTTTTTATTTTTTATTTTTTTTAAATTTTATTTTTTTAATTTTTTTTTATAAAAATCTTTTTGCAATTGCTGGAATTTTTTTTTTTTTTTTTGCCATATCATTTGTATTCATAAATTTCAAATTGTAATAATAATATGAAACTCCTCTTAGTTTTAGCTACCATTATTTTCACTCTTGGTGTTGTTGCATCATCAGTTGTTATTCCATACTCATACCCATTATACAAACAAGTAAGTTTAATATATCCTATCTTTAGTTTTTGTGGGTTTTTTATTTGTTACCACATCTAAAATTTTAAATAATTTTATTTTTATTAATTTAAATTTTTTATAATTTTAGTGCGATAGTCGTTGGGGTAGCAATGAAATCATTAATCAAACTGTTTGTAACGTTGGTTGTTTAATGTCATCATGCAGTATGGCCATTGCAGGAAAGGGTATTACTCTCGATGGTAATCTTTCAAACCCAGGATCATTAAACGAATGGTTAAGAAACAATGAAGGTTATGTCGGAGACGATCTTTTAGAAGAATCAGTTTTAGAAAATATTTCAAATGGTATCCAATGGGTTGGTTCATACCCAGCATCCGCTTTCACCATGGACGAAGTTGTAGACATGATCAACAAACAAGTAGTCGTTATTATCAATGTTTTACAAGGTGCCCATTTCGTTTTAGCTGTTGGTTATGATCAAACCAACACTGTTTTCTACGTCAACGATCCAGGTTTCAATACTTTAACCTATACCTATGAAGATGTTGTTGGTTATAGAATTTTCAATATGATCTAAAAAAATTAAAGAAAAAAAAAAGGAAAATAAAAAATATATTAAAATTTAATATATAAAATAAAAATAAAATATTTTAAAAAAAAAAAAAACTATGATCTTGTCTATTTTTTTATTTTAAGAAAGTAATAAAAAAAACATGAAAATAGTGAAAGATATTTTACAATTTATTTAAATATATTATTATAATATAATAGACTATATTAGATTATATTAGATTATATTAAATTATATTAAATTAAGCATTATATTGTTGAAGTGGAGCTTTATATTCAACAAAAGTTAATTGGAAATGGTGTGGTTCAAAAAGAGAAATTTTTGTTTTTTGAAATTTGTTCTTTTGTTGTGGTTGTTCGGTAGTAGTGGCAGTAGTATTATTGATGGCATTGGTGGAAGTAGTATTTGAAGCGGTTGATTCTTTTTGTTGGCAATAGTATTGTAAGGTTTTCATGGCAATATAAACTTTGCTCATTCTCAAAGTTGAGGTTTGAGTGGCAAATTCTTTAACCAATGGTTCAACCTTATTTAAAATATCCATAATATATTTTGCTGAATCTGAGAGGGTTGGATGATTATATTCCATAATTGCCAAGTTTAGAGTGTTAAAAATTGCATCTGGTACACTAGAGTTTTTCATTAAGTTAAAATGGTTTCTGGCGCTAATAAATTTCTTTTTGGCTTTTTTATATTCACCTTTGGCGTAGTAGAGGTGACCGACTTCCAATAATAATTTAGACCAATCCATATGTTTTGGAATTGGAGAATTATATCTTTCTTTAAAGAATTGAATTAAAATTTCTGAACCCATATTTAAAAAGTTTTCTGCTTCATCAATTTTATTTAATAATCTAAAAATTTGTGCTCTATTTAAATAACATCTTGCTAAATCTATTCCACTATTTGCATTTTGTGATGCAAGTAATATTAAATGACTATTTGCATTTCCATGATAGAAATTTGCATCGTCATAAAGACATAATTCTTTATAGTATTCGCCAATATTTGTAAAAATATGTGGTAATAATTTACTAAAAGTAAAAAATAAAGTAAAAAATTAATATACCTATATTATATAGATTTTTTAAAGTAATAAAAGATTGAATAGTTACACTTCATATTTTATAGCTAAATTATAGGAGCCTAGGAGATATCTTTCTGCCTCTTGGCTATTACCTTGTCTTAAAAGATTTAAACCTAAATCATTTGTGGTCTCGATTCTGTAAACATAACTTCTATCATAATCAGAGTATTTGCTAAGGGAATTTCTAAAAAACTTCTCACCTGCTACATATTTTCCTTTTTTTAATGAAACTAAACCTGCGGCATATAATGGGTAGCCATAAAATGATGATGAAATATCGACCTCCCTAAATAATAATGAATGTTATTAACATTTCTATATTACTATTATTTTTTAGAAATTTAAAAATAAAAAACTTACTTTTGAAGATTTCTTAAAACACGAACTACATTTGATTCTGCATTACTTAAAAAACCAGAATCTGCCAATGCAATAACTTTATCAAATTCGATTTTTGTGTGATGAACTGGTATTTTTCTTGAATATTTAAAAAAAATAACCTGATAATTAGGTTTTGAAGTTGGTGAAATTGTTGAATAAAATCTACTATTATTTATAATACTATTATTATTATTATTACTACTATTATTATTATTATTATTTCTACTATTATTTAAAGAACTATTAAAACTACTAAGGACAGTGCCTCTACTATTTATAAATGACGATACTGCTCTAGTAGTAAGGTTTTTTCTAAAAAGTTTGTTTGTTAAACCATTCATATTTGTTATTGTTTCTCTCTTTTTTTTTATTAATAATATATGATATTTATCTAAAAGTTAATGTATAAATTTGTTTATATGTTTTAAACTGTTTAATTTTAAATAAAGAAAAATAAAAATAAAACTATTAATTTGAAAATTTAAAAAAATAAAAATAAAAATAAAATAATATTTTTAAATGTTTAGTGTTTATCTGTGTTGTGTGTTTGTGTGTTTGTGTGTATGTGTGTTTTTGTATTATTATGGAATATATTGTAAAATAAGAAATAAAATGTATTTATATAAAAAAAAAAAAAAAAATAAAGATAGTTTATGATTTATGTTATAATAATTATTTACAAAAATATACAAAAAAAATTATAAAAGTAAAAAAGTTATATATTTATATTATATTAAAAATTGTGTGATATGAAATAATAAAAGAAAAAAAATAAAAAAATGAATTTTAAAAAATAAAAAATAAAATTAATAAAAATAAAATATTATTAAAATTTAATATTTTGAAAAAAAAAAAAATTAAAAAAATAATTTTTTTTTTTTTTTTGTTTTTTCAAATATTTTTCGTTCTTTTAAATAAATATTTTTTATTTTTTTTATATTAAATATATAATAATATTAATCGATCAATTTATCGATGATCCCAAGCAGAGCTACCATTACAGTTGCATCTTTTTTAAAAAAGAATCAACCAATTTTAACATCATTAAATAATACCACCACCAGTAATCTTTCAAAAGAAATGAAAAATAATAAAAACAATAAATTTGCAGGAAAAAAACCAGCACCACCAACCAAACCACTTACAGCAACACCACTTTCACAAACTGCTGCCGCTTTACTCGGCAACAAATATTATAGCACTAAACCAGATTATGTCCCAAAGCCTTATTTAGGCCCACCAGGAAAATTAAATGATGTTGTTAAACTCGAACTTTTAGAAAAAGAAGACGCCTCAACTGTTAAACAAATTTGGTTACAATACCATTTACAAAAAGAATGTTTATGTGCAGTTATTCCATCCGATATTTACAAAAAATTAATTTCAAGATCAAAAGAATGGTAAATATTCAAATAATTTTTTTTTTTGTCTTTTTTCAAATTTTGACCACCCCCACCACACTATTTTTTTTTTTGTGTGGTGTTAGTTTGTTTGTGTTTTTTTATAATTTTTACAATTATATTAACAATCTTTTAATATTTTAATACTTTTTTATATTAATTATAATATAGTCCACTTTTCATTATTCCACTCCCAGGCGATAAAGGTTTCATTTCAATTTTATATCAAAATCAAGGTGATCATTTAGTATTCACCTATTTAGAACAATTTAAAAAACATTCAGTTAATGCTGTCCCATGGTTAATTGCATCACATTACACCGATTTCATCGATTCTAAAGGAATTGTTTTAATGAGAGCCGAACCAAATTTGTAAATAATAAAAATATAGATAATAATATAAAATATTTAATATATTACTAACTATCCTCTTTATCATTTATACAGAGAAGTTTTAAATAACACTCAAGCTCAATACCTTTATAATCAAATTCAATCATACCTTTTAGACGACACTAAATATAAAATTATGGAAACTTTTACCAAACGTCCACACGAATTTGATTTCAATTTAGTTATTAAGGATATGGAAAAAATGTCACTTTTAGATAATAAACAATCCGAAATGGCCTCAAATGTTATCGAGTTCGAAAAAGAAGCCGAATTAGTAAATGAATCCAAAAAAGAATAAATAAAATTTTAATATATATAAAAAAAAATTTTAACACACAAATAGAATTAATTATTTCAAATTAATTCAAACCATTTCCAAAGTAAATCATAATTTTTTTATTTATAATAATCTTTAATATAATTTATTTAATTTTAAAAAAAAAAAATGAATTGAATTATTTTTCTTTTATTTTTTTATTTTATTTCTTTGTATCTTATTATAATATATTCAGTTAAATAAACATCAATCAAAATAGTTCTTTTTAATAGATTAATAAAGAAAAACACCAATAAAAGTTTAATAAAAAAAAAGAATTGTATTAAAATGGCAAAAAGAGAAAAAAAAAGAAAACTACCATACCAAATAGGTAAATAATTATTGTTTTATAAAGCTTCTAATTTAATAGTTATTAATTTAAATTTACTATTTAATAGATAAATTTCCAAGTCACACCTTTCATTACTATTCTCCACCCAATAGTAATAAAGAAATGTATAACTTTCAACTTAGCAATGAACTACCTTTCCCATCACCCCCACCATCACCATCTCTTTCGTCGGTAGATGACGAACATTCAGATAAAATATTATACAATGAAGAAAATTCAATAAACACTTTAGATTTGGGTAGTAAGAAAAAGCAAAAGGTTGATGGAGAAACACTAAATAAAATGTTTCAAGAGTTAAATGACAATAGAAAAGAAATGAACTGTAGTTTAAATAATTTTCAAATATTAAATAACAACTTGTTTGTAAATACTAATAAAGGTTTAGAAGAATCCAATGAAGGTGAAAAAGATAATGGTATTGAACAAAAAGAAGTTGAGGGTCTCTTTTCATTTCTCGGGGACGATCAAGAAATTAATTTAAATTACTTTAATGACTCATCAAATTCCTCACTTGAAACCAACTATGATGAAAACTTTTTATCCCCATCACCCAATACAACTACTTTATCTCCATCACCAACAAACAACCCACAATACCTCCTTTATGATGGTGACTCATTCGACAAAGTTTTAGAAAACCTTAGTCAGTGTAATAATTAAAAAAAAATAAAGAATAGTTCATATTTTATTTATAAAAAAAATTTTACATTTTTATATTCATAATATATCATAATTTAAATAATATATTATAAATATAAAATTTTTATTTTAGATTTTTAAAAGGTTTTATGATTAAATTAAATCATAAATTTACAAATGATTTATATATTGTTATTATTATTATTATTTTATATTATATTATATTTTAAACTTCAGATTTTGGGGTATTTGATGAACCAACATCATCAGTTGGAGTTGTACTACCTACTGGATTTTCTGAAGCTTGTTTACGACGATGTGTTTTTTTTGGAGCATCTTCATCTTCACTTTCACTATCGCTATAACTTGAGGCTGAACCATCAAATTGGGTCTTTGATTCGTTTTTAACTAAGGTTTCAAGTAAACGAATAAGGTCTCTACGATAACCACTTCTGTTTGATGCATTACCTTTGTGTGATTTCTTCATTTCGACACCACCTTCTTTATCTTCACCTTCAGTTGGAACTGGAGCATTGAGAAGAGCGAGAACAGTTTCGACATCTCTTGGGTAATCGACTGGAACATGCCAGAAAGCAGAATCTTGATAGTATTCCTTTGGTTTAAGACCACCAACTTTCTTGAGGAGTTTAAGTAACATACCAACGAAAAGACCACCAGCAATACCAATACCAATTGAAATAAAAGTAGCAGCAGCGTTGTGTCTGGCTTGTGAATCACCAACTTTAAAGATAGCATCATATTCGGCAGCACCGTATAAATCTTTATTACGGATACCTCTTTCGGCGGCAATAATAGCAGCTACACTACCAATGAAACCTGGCATACAGTGAAGATTGTTAATACCACAGGTATCTTGAATATTGAATTTACGTTGGAGGAATGGGGTAAGGAAGACGTAACCAATAACACTAATGGTACCAGCAATGAAACCCATACCGACGGCAGCACCTGGGTTAATATTAAGATGGGCAATACAACCTTGAACAACACCACCAGCTAAAGCAGAGTTTTGAACATGGACCATATCGATTTTGTGACCTTGATGACCAAAGAGTCTGGTGATAATAAAAGTGGCAATAGTTGAACCGGTTAATGATAAGAAAGTATTGGCAATAGCTCTGAATTGTGGTAAACCTTCTGGAGCAATAGCAGCATTGAATGATGGCCACATCATCCAAAGGAAAAGAGCACCAGCCATAGCGAAATAATCACCACTGTATGATGGACTGTTATCATCACAATCTTTTGATTTCTTATCAGTTAAGAACCAAGCAACAGTTAAACCAAAGACAGCACCGAATAAATGGATGTACATACCACCACCGACATCGATAGCTTTTAAGACCATATCACCAATAAACATATTTAAGAAATAAAAGATTGGTTCGAAAATACCCATAACTAACATTTGTAATGGGGTGACTCTACCAAGAATAGCACCATAACTGATCATAACAGAACCAGCACAGAATAAACCTTGTAATAATGAAAAGTTATTAAACTAAAATAAATTAAAATCATTAAAATTAGTACAGAACTATATATTAAATCTAATTATCTCTATAATATTAACAATCGGGTCCAAAATTTCTATATAACCCTTAATTTCCAAATCTATCTCTTTATTTTTCCCTATAAATTTATACATACAACAAAATGATGCTGAAGCCATCTTCACCAGTTTTATATGTGGTTAACAGTTTCAAAGAAACCATAGAGTAAAACTGACCATTGAGCAACCATAGCTGAAATTAAAAAGGTGTAACCAAGAGCTGAATAACCATATCTTCTTAAAAAGGTCATAAGGAAACCGAAACCGAAGAAAATCATAATATTGATATCTCTGAAATAACCATAGATGTTATCTACATCTTCTTGAGCAGCACCACCTGGGTAACCAGATGTACCTTCACCTTCTTCTAAATAATCGTGATCTGATTTATAATCTACCCAAACTGATAATAAGACGATCATAAATATTTGGAAACCAAATAAGATCATCATAAAAATAACTGACTCTTTTCTCTTTGAAAGAGTCTTAATGTGACTTTCATCTTTTGACATTTTATTTTATATTTCTGTATTGTGATTTATTATATATTTATTATTTTTTTAAAAATAAATAAAAAAAAAAAAAGAATTATTAATATATTAATTTAATTTTATAATGAATAATTTTATAAATTATAAAGTGTAATATTATATTATTATTTTTATAATGAATGTGTGAATGAATTAATGAATTAATGAATGAATGAAATAAAACAAGTGTAATTATAAATAAAAAAACTAAAAACAAAAAAAAAAACAAACAGAAAACAAACAAGTAAACTAATTATGGTTATTATTATGAAATAATTTATAATCGAAATGAATATTTTTTTTGTTTTATTTTCTTTTATTAAAATTTTAATTATAAAATTATTAGGTGCAGATACCTGGTATTTAAAAAAGATACTAAAAATTATAAATACAAATGTATATAGTCTTTTATTTTTGTATGTATTGTAATGTAAATGTGTCTCGATTTTCTAAAAACAATATTGTAAAGGAAAACTAAAACAATTTAATGGTTACATTACCCCTGTTTTTTAATAAAATATATAAACAATTTTATTTTATTTTTTTTTATCTTATCTATTATTGCTAAATAGTAGTTTAAATTTAAGTGTATGTGTTGGAAAATATATTTTTTTTTATAAAAAAATGAAAAAACTATCTGGAGAGAGTGTTTTAAACAAACAGAAAAAATATATTTAAACCAATAGATAAAAAAATAAAAATAATTAAAAAAAAAAAATAGAGTTATCTGTACAAAGTAAACAAACAAATGATATTATTTTTAATTAATTTAATAAAAAAAAAAAAACAAGTAATATATATATTGTTGTTAAAAATGAAAAAAAAAAAAAAAATATTTAAAAAAAATTTTAATTTAAAATTTAAAAAACTAATTTTATTTTATTTTTTTTTTATCTATTTTAATTATATTTAATTTTTTTTAAATTAAATTTTTAAACAATAGTACCAAAAAAGATGAAATTTTTTGTCTAATATCAATCCTTTTTGTTTTTAATCATTCAATTTACCAAAATTGAATTTCTTTTTAATTTTTTTTTTGTGGGTGTGTGAAAGTGGTTAATATAGTAAATATAATTATATCTATTAAAAATTTTCATTTACCCCTAACTTTACCCCACATTCACACATAAATGGATGAGAAAATTAAATATACATGAAAATAACATAGACACCTAAAACTAATTACAATTAATTTGTCATAATGTTATTATTACTCTATTATGTTTATTATTTTGATTTGTTGTGGTGAAATATTTGTGTGAGTGTTTGAGTGTGTGAGAGTATGTGTGTATTTGTGTGGATAGTGATATATAAGTGAAAGTGGTTAAAGTTCTTTATTTGTTGGATAGATGTTAAATTACAAATTAAGTATTTTCATATTGTTCTATTTATTGAATTATAGGTTGTGATGATCATCACTAAATAATTTTAAATTAAATTAAGACAATAAAATTTAAAATGAAAAAAAAAATAAAAAAATAAAAAAATAAAAAATTGAAAAATAAATTGATCTTGGTTTGAATAAATAAAAAATACACTGGTAATAAATAAAGTATTGTAGTTTTATAAAAAAAAAAATAAAAAAAAAAAATAAAAAAAAGTATAATTGCACTGGTAATAATTAAGGTGTTGTGTATGTGTAGTTAAAGTGTTGTTGTTTTTTTTTTTTTTGTCATTCAATTACAGGAGGATTATTTCCTATATTTATTTTTATGATAAATTTTAAAAATAGGATGTTGGTTTGAATAAAAAAAAAAAAAATTTAAAAATAAAAAGAAAAATAACTATAAATAAATAATTAAAAACAAATATATAAATAACTTACCTATATTTGTTAGATTGCACACACAAAATAAACAATGATTTAAGATTTTTTTTTTTTTTTTTTTTTTTTTTGTTGTTGATTTTTTTTTTTTGTTTTTTTTTTTTTTTTAAATTTTTTTAATGGAGAGAGAAATTTAAAAAATAATTAATAGGCCGTTTTTTTATTATACCTCAATGGCTCATTAATATCACTAGTTTTTTCGTCAAATCTATTGAGGCATAGCCAAAAAAAAAAAAAAAATTTGTTTTTTTTTTATTTTTTTTAATTATTTAATCATTAATCACTCAACCATCATGCATAAAATTTTTAAAAAAATAAATAAAAAAATTAAAAAAAATATAAATATACCAGGCAAAATGGATATTTGTTACCGCCTACACCAAAAAAATTCGTAGGAGAAAGAAATACACATGTAATTTTTTTTTTTAAAAAATATATACGTTAATATTGACATTTTTTTTGACATCCTCTATAGAAATTTCATATTCCAACACATTCGGTTTTTTCTTGTTTATATATTTTTTTTTTTTGTTTAATTTTTTTTTTTACGAAAAAAAAAAAAACCACGCTAAACATATATTAGAAAAAAAGAATGGACTTGACCAGTTTGAATTTGGCAATCTAGCCATCTTAGGTGTGAAAATCAATTATTTTCATTAAATTTAAACAGGCTGAGTATATAGGGCAATTAATACCAATCCTTTGGTTGGAAATTTTATACCCCACACAAAATAAAAAAATAAAACAAATAATTGAGTTAATAAATGTTTAATCCTTTGGATAATAAAAAAAAAACTTGAGCGTTTCTATTAAAAAAAAACAAAAACACAAATATTATTTTAAAATACATTAAATTTTAAAAAAAAAAATTAATTTTTTTTTTTATCTATTTATTTAATATTATATAATTTGAAAAAGTAATTGTATAATGATTATTGTTCATCTGGGAAATTTGAGAAAATTCTTAAACGTGAAACACCCACCATCTGGGAAAATATTTAAACGAACATGAGTGAATTTGTTGTTTTTATTATTTACTAATTCGTTTTGGTAAAAGTGACGACGATGACCAGTTAATGGGGTATTTGGGAGAATGTTGGTCCATTCATAGTCGGTAAGACGGTTTTCATCTGGAGCAGAGTTTGAATTAATAGCATCGATTGAACATGAGACTGGGAAATTACCTTTGAACCAATTGGTATCGACTTCGATTCTTTGGACGACACCTTCTTTTGCAAGTTTAACGATTAACCAATCATTACCTGGTCCTCTTCTTCTCTTTGTTTCCCAACCATCACCCATATTTACGGATCTACCTGGCATAATAATATTGTTTTTATTACCATAGAAATGATCACTACAGTCTACAACAAGACCACCATTTTCAATGGCAGCAGTGTCGACTAATTCACCTGGAATAACTAATGTCCAATCTTTAACACATTTACCGTAAACACGAAGTCTAGCAACACCTATTGAATAGTAGTATAGTGTTAATATAATGAATAGTTTTTAATGGAAAAAATAAATGAATACGAACCTCCATCTGGGTAAATTCTGAATTTAAGATGAGTGTATCTCTTTTCACTCTTGCAATCGAAATATTTTTTCATTGAACTTCCTAATTCAGATTTCTTTAAAACTTCCTCCCATTTGTTAGAGTCTGATAAATCTTTGAAGGTTGGATTTGAGTCGTCGCAAAGTGCTTCAATTGAAGCAAATGGTGGATAGTTACCAGTGAAATAGGCGGTATCGATTTCGAAACCATAAATTACACCTGGAATACCTAATTTAACAATACACCAATCGTGATCTGGGTTATGTCTTTTGGTTTCCCAACCATCCTATTATATTTAAAAAAAAAAAAATTAATATCAATTTATTTGAATTTATGATCTTTGTGCAAAATTTTTTTTTGAAAATTCCAAAATCCAATTTTTTTTTTTTTTTTTTTGAAAATTTAAAATGAGCCACAATTATTTGAAAAAAAAAAAAAATAC
Organism: Dictyostelium purpureum; assembly: GCF_000190715.1. Classification (NCBI taxonomy): domain Eukaryota; phylum Evosea; class Eumycetozoa; order Dictyosteliales; family Dictyosteliaceae; genus Dictyostelium; species Dictyostelium purpureum. The sequence goes on from NW_003519378.1 coordinate 106,953, forward strand.
ACAAAAAAAATTATAATTTTACTAAGGAAGATAAATTTATAATTATACATACCATCCATTTACCGGTGTCAACATATTTTTCTGCATCCCAGACTGGTGGAGCATGTTTGATGAGATTTACACATTCAGCAAACCATTGATCGCTGCAGCCAAGAACTGCACCACCAACTTTATCTGATAAAAGTTCAGCGCATTCAGAAACATAAAATGGGGCATTTGGGTCAGCTTTATTATTACCGTAGGCCATCTTGAGTTGTGTAAATTTCTATTATTGATACAAAATAAATATATATATAAAAGGAAAAATTAAAAAAGGGCTAAAAGAATCAAAAAATATTTTAATATATTTTTTTAAGGGTACATCAAATTATATAATTAAAAATAAAAATAAAATAATAAAAAAAAAAAAAAAAACAAAGGCTTTTAAAACCTCAAATTAAAAAAAAAAAAAAAAAAAAAAAATAAATAAAAAAAAATAAAATTAAAAAAATAAAATTTAAAAAAAAAAAAAATCTAATTTTCAATTCCAGTGAGATGTTTATTATAATAATATTTTGTTTATATTAATAGTGTGTTGCATTATTATTCTGGTAGTTTATTATTTATATTTTGTTTTTAATTTTTTTTTTTTTGTTTAATTAACGACAACAAAATTTTATATCAACATAAAATTTTTTTTTGGCTGGAAATTTGAACTGTGCGCAAAAAAAGAATATATTGGTTTATGATAATGGAAAAAAAATTTTGGAATTTTTATTTTATTTATTATATGAATAGTAAATATTACTTGATATAATAATATTTATTTTTTTATTATTATAATTATAAATATAATTAAAAAATAAATATGTTTTTTATTTTTGTTTATTATGGCATATCACCAAAACATTGCATTTGTGTTTATGCGTGTGTTTATTTGTGTGTGTTAAATTGAAAATTTAAAATAATAACAAATTTATAACCCCACTTGTCTAACTTTGACAGTTTTATTTTTATTATTATATTAATGAATTAATTATTTTAATTGTAAAAGAATAAAAAAAACAAAAATTTCCAAATGACATTTTAATAATTGCTCGAAAAAACAATGTGTAATAAACTAATTTTAGATTTATTATTTTTAATTCTTTTATTCTTTGGAGTATTAATTGTCAAGTATATTTAAGATATATATATAAAAATAAATTAATATGAAAAAAATAAAATAAAAATGGTGGTATCATGATTAAAGTTTCTTTTTTATTATCCACAATGTTTTTAGATATTTTTTTAGATTTTTTATTTTATTTTTTTTTTTCTTAATTTTTTTTAAAATTTTTTTATTATTGGTAATAAGGGTTTATGATAACGAGATAATCATCACTAATAGTTTGTATTGGCATTCTATTACTTATTATTGTAATTAAATATATTAAAAATTAAAAATAAAAAATAAAAAATTTAATAAAGTAAATAATAAAATGAAACTATATATTTTATTAATTTTTACAACAATTATTGTAATAATAAAATCATCAACATCATCATCATCATCATCATCAAATGAGCCAATATCTTATAACGGATGGGAGTTAGTTTTTGAAGATGAGTTTGAGGGTAATACCTTAAATATAAACAATTGGAATCCGATATTTCAATCATATGATTATAATGCAGAATTGGAAATTTATTTACCAGAGAATATTGTTGTGGATAATGGATACTTAAATATCATGTCAAAAAAAGAACAATACCAAGTATAATTATACCCTTTACTAATACAATACCAATAATAATAATAGAAACTAATAAATAATTATTTTTATATTTATAATAATAATAATAAACAGTCTCATAATTATACATCAGGTAAATATAATTGTTATACATAGTATTCATTAAATATTGTTATTAATAACCATTCATTTTTTATAGGTAAATTGACAAGTTCACAAAGGTTTAATACAACATTTGGCAGAATTGAGGTTTCTGCTAAATTACCAATTGGTAAAGGTTATTGGTATGGATAATAATAATAATAACAATAATAAAAGTTATATTTTTTATTAATTTTTTATTAATTTTTCTTTTTTTCTTTTCTTTTTAAAGGCCAGCTATATGGATGATGCCAGAAACCGATGCTTGTTGGCCATTGGCTGGGGAGATTGATATTATGGAGTCAATTGGTATTGATGATTTAATTTATGGTACATTCCATTTTAGTGAAAAGTGTGGGGTTAATGGCCAAGAGGGTGGTAATGTAACAGTTCCAACATTTAATCAAGATTTCAATTTATACAGTGTTATCTGGGATGAAAACCAAATCATTTGGATGGTCAATAATGTTCAATATTTCCAAATTAAAAACAGTGATATTTTCCCTATACCAAGTACCATTCCATTCTACATTATATTAAATACTGCTGTAGGCGGTGACTGGGGTGGCTATCCTGACGAACAAACTGTATTTCCACAAAACTTTACAATTGACTATGTTCGTGCCTATAAACAAGAAAGTAATATCTAAATTATCTATTTATATAATTAAAAACACGGAGGTGGTGCCCATATAAATAAATAGATAATAAAGGGTTATAACCAATTAAAGATAAATTAGTTTATATTTATTATATTATTATAATTTCCATAAAAGCACATTCACCCTCTTAAAAATTTTTTTTTAAAAAAAAAAAAAAAATTCAAATTTCAAAAAAATTTTATTTTTTTTTACTTTTTTTTTTAATAATTATCATTCATCGCTATTTTTTTATTTATTATTTTATTTTTACTTTATTAAACTATCGATTTAATATCTCTTTTATTCAATTTTAATTTTTATTTATATATCTTTTTTTATTCTGTATTATAGAAATAGTTTAATAGATATCTTTTTTTCAAATACCTCGATAAATAAATACAGTAATTAATAAAAAGGAAAAAATAAATTAATTTAAAATATTTGTACAATAATAGCAGGACAATAGTAATAGTAATCAAACAATAACAATATTTAATAATAATAGTATAAATAAAACGACAGCAGCAGTATTAATGTATAATTTGTAAATAAAAAAAGAATAAAATTGATAATAGAAAATAGTGTTTATAATATAATATTATTAAATTAATAATGTCAACGATTAATCTCACAAGTGATGAAATTAATTTTTTAATTTATAAATATTTATTGGAAAGTGGGTTTCAGCATTCAGCATTTAGTTTTTATAATGAATCCTTGGTTTCAAAATCAGATATAAATGGTGCAAATGTTTTACATGGTACGTTAGTATCTGTGCTTCAAAAAGGCCTACAGTATATGGAAGTGGAGGCACATTTACAAGAAGATGGTACGGAAATCAATTGTACAGAGCCATTCTCATTAATATCAACACATGTATGTCAAATAAAGAAAAAGAATGAAAAAAATACAACTATAAAAGAAAAGGATGAGGTTATGACTCCGCTTACTCCTTCCGCAAAAAAAACAAATTTAAATGATATAAATACACCTTCAAAAGAGTCTTCTGTAAAAAAAGAAAAAAGAGAAAAAGAAAAGGAAAGAGAAAGAGAAAAAGAAAGAGAAAAGGAAAAAGAGAGAGAAAAAGAAAGAGAAAAGGATAGAAATGAAAGGGATGCTAAAATGAGAGATGATGGTAAATATTTAATAATCACATTTATAATAATAATATTATAATATGATTATGGCTAAGGTATCATGGTTATTAACTTTTTATTTTATGTTATTTAGATATAGAAATGACAGAGTCACAAGTTATGACATTACAGGGTCATAGTAATGAGGTATTTATTTGTTCGTGGAATCCAACATCATCATTATTGGCCTCTGGTAGCGGTGATAGCACTGCTAGAATTTGGAAGATACCACCAGGTTCAAGTGAAACCACTAAAGATCAAATTACTTCAATTGTATTAAATCATCATAATACCTCTTATCACGAAAAAAATATTGTATGTATACAATTAAAAATTTAACTTTACAACCAAACATATTATTTACAATTTTTTTTTTTCCTCAATGCTTTTAGGATGTCACAACTCTTGAATGGAGCGTAAGTTTTTTTAAAATCAAATATCACATTAAACAATATTAATGCTTTTTTAACTTATAATTATAGTGTGATGGTCAATATTTAGCAACAGGATCATATGATGGATTGGGTAGAATTTGGAATAAACAGGGTAATTTACTTTATATATTAGAACACCATCAAGCTCCAATATTTTCATTAAAATGGAATAAAAAAGGAAATTATTTATTAAGTGGAAGTGTTGATAAGACATCAATTGTGTGGGATACTAAAACAGGCGCAGCCAAGCAACAATTTGAATTTCATACAGCACCAACATTAGATATTGATTGGAGGAACAATAATCAATTTGCAACATGTAGCACTGATAGAATGATTTATGTATGTGAAGTTGGTAAGGATAGACCAATAATGAATTTCCAGGGTCATCACGATGAAATCAATGCAATTAAATGGGATCCAACTGGTCAATTATTAGCAAGTTGTTCTGATGATTTTACCGCTAAAATTTGGTCAATGAAAACTGGTGGCTGCCTTTTCGATTTCAAAGACCACACTAAAGAGATTTATACAATTAAATGGTCACCTACTGGTCCGGAAACATTAAACCCAAATAAAAATCTAGTATTGGCAAGTGCCTCTTTCGATAGTACAATTAAGTTATGGGATGTTAATATTGGTAGATGTATATATAGCCTTAATAAACATAACGATCCAGTGTACACCGTGGCTTTTTCCCCAAATGGGGATTATTTAGCAAGTGGTTCATTCGACAAATATTTACATATTTGGTCAGTTAAAGATGGTTCATTGGTCAAAAGCTATAAAGGTAGTGGTGGTATATTCGAAGTTTGTTGGAATAGCACTGGTGATAAAATATCCGCTTGTTTTTCGAACAGTTCAGTCTGTGTTTTGGATTTTAGAGTTTAGTTTAAAATCAACTAAAAAAAAAAAAAAGAAACTCAATAATAAAGCAATAAAAAAAAATAAAAAAATAAAAATAAAATAAAGAAATCTATAAATAATTTTTATATAATTTGAAAAAATATGTAAAATCATTTTTATTTTTGATCAAAATTATTATTTGTTTATTCTTTTTTTTTTTTTTTGATTTATTAATTTATTTAATATTTAGACAATGGTATTAATACCAAATAATTTTTAAAAAAAAAAAAAAAAGTTTAGTTAGAAAAATTATTTTTATTTTTATTTTTATAAATATTTTATTTAAAATTTTTTTTTTTTTTTTTTTTTTAAAAATTAAAATTTTTTTTTCTAATTATTAACAAATTCATTGTTTTTTTCCAACATACAAACTATTATCTTTTTTTTTTTTCTTTTTGCCAAAATACTAAAGGATATTATCAAATATCAAAGGATTACTATTTATAAAAAATAACTTAATAGATAAAATAAATAAAAAAAATATATAATAATAATTTCAATTGTAATATTATAAATATTTGTTTTTTTATTTCAAGTAAAGGTTAATTAACGGAAATTTGTCAAGTGTTAAAAATGATAGGAGAGGAATTAACTCAAGCTTCAACTCTAGCATTGGAGGAAGAGGTCGAATCAGATGAATCAAATTTAAAAGGGTGTTGGGGTATTTTAAAATCTTTAAATCCATCATTCCCAGATGTTTATCTAAAGAATACCGAAACTACATTTGGGAGATATCAAAATACCAATATCAATTACCATGATAAAAATATTTCTGGTTTGTATGTATCATTAAAATAATTTTTTAATTTAAACATTTCCAAATTTATTAATTTTTTATTTTTTTAAAAAAAAGGCATTGTAAAATTATTAGGGATGGTGGCACAGAAAGCGATGGTACGGTCATTGCATTTGTTCATGATACCAGTACCAATGGTACATTTTTAGATGGTGTAAAAATTGGTAAAGGTGAAAAGCGTCTTTTAATAGCAAATGCAGAACTTTCATTAACCCCTAAAAAACCAGGTAAATATAGATTAGTAGACATTACTCACATGAGCAGTAGAAATGTTAACATTTTTTAAATAATTATAGATAGAATAGCTTATTTATTTCAATTACCAGAAAAAGAGGATGATCAAGATGGACCCCAAAAGGTGTATTTATTTGGTGAACAATTAGGTGCTGGTAATTTTGCAACTGTTAAATTGGCAGTAGAAAGAAAAACAGGTTCGAAATTTGCCGTCAAAATTATAGATAAAAAGAAATATTTTATGAATGCAAGCACAAGAAAAGATTCATTAATGGATGAGGTCAATATTTTAAGAGATTTACACCATCCAAATATCATTCATATTCACGAAGTTTACGATACCGAGAAGACATTATATTTAGTTTTAGAGTTGGTTGAATGCGGTGAATTATTAAATGATATTATTTCAAGTGACGTCTATTCAGAAGAAAAAGCAAAAAACCTCTTTAAACAAATTGTGGAGGGTGTTTTATATCTTCACAGAAAGGGAATTGCCCATAGAGATTTAAAACCTGAAAATATTTTACTTAAACATAGAAATTTTGACCAACCAGATTCAATCAAATTAAGTGACTTTGGTTTATCTAGAACAATTAGCGAGGGTAGTTTTATGAAAACAATGTGTGGCACACCTCAATATTTAGCACCAGGTAACTATAAATCAATTAATAAAAATAACTATAGTAAAATAATATTAATATTAATTTTAATTATTTTTCCAATATTCAGAAATTTTAACAAATAGTTCAAATGGTGTAGGGGGCTATGGGTTAGAGGTAGATTGTTGGAGTATGGGTGCTATTTTATATATTATGCTTTGTGGCTATCCTCCCTTTGATGACAACAAAGATATATCAATTTTCGAACAAATTAGAAAAGCTCTTTTTGATTTCCCTGATGAGGAATGGAAGAGTGTTTCTGATGAAGCAAAGGATTTAATCAAAAGACTTTTATGTGTTGAGCCACAAAAAAGATACACTTGTGAGCAAATTTTAGATCACCCATGGTATAATAAGGTAATTATAATTAATATTATTTTAATTAAAATAACGATTTTTAACAAATTTATTTTATTTTAGAATTCTAAACTATCAGAGCTTTTAGAAAAAGAAGCTGAGATAGAAAAGAACAAGTTAAAAAAAAGCAATGATGATAGCCCATCAATGTTAGGCAAAAGAAAGTCAAATGACAGTTTGAATACCAATTTTAGCAACACGAATACAACATTTAGTTCAAATATACAATCAGAATCAGGTCACAAAAAATCAAAAAGTGATCCATTAAGCAATAATTCATCTACACTTTTCAAAACTGATGACAACATTGACGAAGATGAAACAACCGATGATGAAACTATTTCTTTACCTATACTCGCAAAAAATTCAAAATCAATGTCCAATATAAATAATAGTTTAAATACTAACATGAATATAAATAATGATAATGATACAAACATTATTTCAAAATCAAATTTAAATTCAAATTCAAATGTAAATACAAATACAAATTCAAATATAAATTCAAATTCAAATTCAAATATAAATCCAAATTTAAGTGCAAATACAAATACAAATACAAACGCAAACACAAATAATGTAAAAAACAACGATTTCCCTGTTCCATATCCAAAATCACCATCTAAACCCTCCTCACCACCAATTCAAAACCAAAGTCCAAACTCCTCACCCCCTTTAAATTCCAATAATAGTAGCAACAATCATCATTCAAACAATCATCAAAACAATCATAATAGCAATAACTTGCCAGATTGCCAATACGGTTTAAAATGTTATAGAAAAAACCCATCTCACTTTAAAGAATACGCCCACCCACCAGGTTTTGTTGTAAAAAAATAAAATAACAAGGATATAAAAGAAATTTGAATTTATTATAATTTAATCATTAATAATTAAATTCAAAGAAAGAAAGTTTATTATAAAATAAAAGAATGGAAATTATATTTTTTAAAATAACTATTATTATTAAATCTAATAAATAATGTTTTTGTTTATTTGTAAATTTTTTTTGTATATTTTTTGTTTCGGACTTTATTATACTTTCGAATATAATAAAAAAAAGATCTAAAATTTAAATTCTAAGATCTTTTGTGTAATCTAATAATATTATTTATTAATTATTATTAATTATTATTAATTATTATTTTATTATTATTTAAATATATTTTATAATGTGGTGAATGAAAAAAGGTGATTATTCGCTTGAAGAGGAACCAATATTTTCATTCAATGGAGTTGTCGAATATGGACTATGATGTTGACCACTATATAATATAGGACTTCCTTTATACAATAAACCTGTAGTCTCGTCATCAGAATCGTATCTTTGTGGATCTAAAAACAATCTTGCTAAACTACTGCTTGGTTGAGATTGCTGTACAGGTCTACCAGGTACAACAGCAGTTTGTGGTGGATATGCAAATGAATTAACATTTTTACTTCTTCTTGAAAGTCCACCTATATGAGTTGTTGGAATTCTCCAAAATAAAACTAAAATTAAAATATAAGGCAATATCTCCCATACTAAATATGTAACAAAAATTGTGATATTATTTCTAATGGTTCCACTATTTAGCGAAATTTGAATTGCCCCAAACGCTGCAAAGAAATCAAATATACATCTTGACGTGAAACATAAAAATATAAAAAATGTAATTGGTATAATTGATAATGGTAATTGAGACTGTAACTATAAAAAAAAAAAAGAAATTTTAATATTATAAAACTCTTTATCTTTGAATTTTAATATACACTTACATGACTTTTAGTAGTTTGCATTATAACTCTTAATCTCCAGCCATAAAATGCTAAAATTGAAACCAATAGTAAAAATACAATACCATTTAATGTTGATTGAATTTGATTCATTAATTCATTTTTTTTGTCATCACTATCGTCACTAAAATATCTACAAGATAAACCAATCCATACTAGTTTTAAAAAAAAATTAATAAAAAAATTTAATATGAATATAAATTTTATTTTATTTATACTTACAGATTTGTAAAACTAATAAAATGAAATTTACTGATGAATATGCAATCGTAAATCTTTTTCTTGTGAATCTTTCCCATGTTGCTCTATGGACAACATGAGCATAAAATAAAACCAAAAGTGAAAATGTTGCAAACTGAATATTGATTGGTATATAAAAAAATGCTGTAAATGAAACATTTCCCCAAAAATCAAAGAAACACCAAAAAACTGCTCTTGTTAAACCCCATACAAAACCCAATACTAAAAAACCAAACCTAAATGAAAATATGTTATGTCTAAATAAAACAATTAGTATTATTATATTAAAAAAAAAAAATTATTGATTGGAATCTATTTGATCAAAAAAAAAAAAAAAACATACTTGTTGTAAAGAATTCTTCCTATTTGAAATGATACAATTAAAGTTACTGTGGTATATAAAATAAATAAAGGGAAATGAATCCCTGTAAAAAATGAATCGACCATTATTTATTATATTTTATGAATATTTATTATTATGAACTATTGTAATACTAAATGAAACAACTTGTTTTATTAACTAATACTATTTATTGTTTTGTTATTGATAAGATTATTAATACGTTTATTAAAATAAAAAAAACACTTTTTTCTTTTTTAAAAATATTCTTTTATTGTTATTGTAATTTAATTTTTTAAATTTTTATATCCATGGATATATTATACAAAATTTATATATATAAAATATATATTATTACTATTATAATTTATTAAATTAAATTCTGTTTTTTTTTTTTTATAGTGCTATCGTCTATATACTTTATAAAAAATAAAAACTGCAACAACTATTGCTATAGTATTTAAATTTTTATTCTCTATTATATAGACTTTATTTTTTGTTATTAATTAATATATTATTTATTGATTTTGATTTTGATTTTTTTTTATTCTACTAAATTTTGTAAATGTAATATTTATAAAATTTTAAATAAATTTCTGTATATATAATTGTGTATTGAGCAAATATTATAATTGGTTTTTTAAAAAAAAAAAAAAAATTTTAAAATTTATTTTTTTTTTTATTTTTTTATTTTTTTATTTTTTTTTTTTTTTAAAAAAAAGATTATTATAGAATCTTATTTTGAAAATTTTGATTACCTGATTTTTTTAGTTTTTTTACAATTAAGTAGACTTAATAATAAAATAACGATTTAAAACAAATAAACTAAAAGTTTAAAAAATAAAAACATGTATAATAAATAAAATAAATAAAATAAAAAAATTATATCAAAAATAAAAAAAAATAAAAATAAAAAAATATTTAAAAAAATTAAAAAAATAAAAAAAGATTTTTACAACATTTCGTTCAACGGAATTATAATTCTGGTAAATAACAAAATCTCAATCATCGATTTAAGGGTACCGTAGAAATGGTAGAGTAATAATAGAAGTATTTTTAAATAACATTGAACTGGAAACTACTACTATTAATAAGTTGATTTTATGGACTACCATCATAATTCTTTTACAAAAGTTGTAATGCGTATATGAAGGTATTAACCACAAGAAAAGTAGAAATGAAAATTCAAAGTTTACTCAGGACTAGTAAACAAATTTTACAACAAGCATCAAAGTTTAAAATATAAAATAAATCACATTAAATAAAATTACCAGGATCATTTATGGTGCGTTAAAATTTTTATTTTATTTAATATGTTATATTTTAAATAAAAATTTCTATTAATTAATCTTTTTAATAAAAAAAAAAGTGTGATTGTAATAATTTATATATTTATTTTTTTTTTTTTTTTTTTTTTTATTTATTTGGTTTTTTTTTTTTTTGGAGTATTGGATAAATATTTGATATTCGAAACGATTTAGTTTTTCAAAGTTAAATTATATATTTTTGGAGGTATTTACAATTATATATTATCGATTATTGCTATATCATTGAAGAAGGATCAATAGTATCATTCATAATCATGTCGTCGTTATATTGATTATTTGCGATCATCATTGAATCATTATTTGCAAAATAGTTATTGTTTGTGGTGGTTTTAAAAGGGTTTATCATTGGTGTTGAAAAAGGTGTATTATTACTTTGAATACTATTGTATGATATATTATTGGAGGTTATATTTGATGTATTTGTTGATGACGATGATGATGATGACGATGATGAGATTTGTGATGATGTTGGAGCAAACAACTTGTTTCCATTGCTATTAGTACTATCATTTTCATTATTAACTATATTCTTTTTTATTATTGATGATGTTGTTGTTACTGGAGTGGGGTTTGGTTTTTTTAAATTGCTTCCTGTTATTTTACTATTATTATTATTATTTATATTTTGAAGATTTTGATTAACACCCAATGAAAATTGAATAGTCTTTTTCTTTGGTGATACACCAGCTGATAATGGTTTTGAATTTGATTTACCTGGAGTATTTGATAAATTTTTCATATTGAGTGGTGAAAGAGGAACTCTTTTCTTTAATAATGGTTTAACTGGTACTGAGGCACTAGAGTATGGAGATTGAACATTGTTTTCAATGGTTCTAACAGATTTAGGTGTTTTTGGTGTTGATGGGGTCTGGACAGTTTTTAATACTCTTGATGAGGTTGGTGTTTTTGGTGCACTGGCTCCATTAAAGGTTGAAGAATTAGATTTCTTTATAGTTCCATTTGTATTACTGCTATTGGTGTTGTTATTACTATTTACACTATTTGAACCACCATATTTAATACCCATACCTTCGGCTGCTTTGATTTGTTTTCTTATTTTCTCTGATTCTTTAATTTTCTTTTCATGTTCAGACTGTTGGCTCATCAATTCTAAATAGTTGAAACCTTCGTAACAGAATGATTGACCATATGTATTTTGCCATGAAACTAATTGTTTTTTTAAGTTTTCTTCGATTGGTGGTAATTTTTGGAAGGCTGTACTTAACTGTTAAAATAATAAACAATAGAATTAATAAAATGAGATGATACTATCTTTAAAGATGTTTTAATTTTACTACTTACTTCTTTTTCTTTTTCAAATCTGGCACGATCGAATTTTTTACTTAATAAACGCTCTTTGTCACCCAAAATAGTTTGTTCATATTCGATCTTTAAATTTCTAATATATTCTCTTTTTTCGATTAGTTGTAAAAGTGGTTTTGATAATTCATAAAGCTTCATAACACGTGAGAGTTCTAATTCAAAGAGATCTAATAAATCCTCAGAGACTTGATCCATGTTTAATCCATTTTCCTCGACGACCTGGGTTAATTTTTCCATTGGCAAATGTAAAAGATTATAATAGTTTTCAATTTTATCCTTTTCTTTTTGAACCAAATCTAATAATGAATTTTTTCTAATCTCCTCCACTCTTTCTAATTCTTCTCTGCACTATAGAAGTTGAAAAAAAAAAAAAAAAAAAAAAAAAAAAAAGTTAATATTTGATGAAAACCACCACATTATGTGTTGTTATTGTTTAATACATACAGCTTCAATGACATCAGAGCCAAGACCAGCAGTCTTTGAAAAGAAATCCTCTCTTTCTTCATCTGGTACCTCCAATTTATCCCAGAGTATTGTTATTTTTTGAGCATAATCACGTACCATTGACTCATGTTCAGATTTGATAATTAATAATTTATTTCTTTTTTGTTCTAAAACTTGTGTTGTTGCTAAGCTAAGTGAAATGGGTGAGTTTGAATTAATATTGGCTTGTGTCATTGAAATAATTGAATTTTCTAATTCGGTATCTGGTGAAACTCTTAATTCTTCCCAAAGTTCGTAAATTTCAATTGATAATTTATAAATATTTTTAAATGATTCGTCCTAAAATATTATTTTATAGTTAATTTGTATTAATGATGATGATATTATGATAGTTGGTTTAAATTTTATATTTACTCTTTGAACTTTTAAAGCATTATATTTCTTTTGAAGTGATGAAATTTTATCTAATGAGTAGTCGTTTCCTTGAATTGTACTCTCATCAACATTGGTTTGATTTAAATCTTTCAATTCCATTTCTTTAGAAATTTCTTCAATTCCAAACTCCAAATCTTCAATTACACCTATTCTATCCTCTGTTTTCTTTCTTAACTTGCCTTTTTCATATTCTATATATTCTAATCTTTGAAAAAGTGTCATTGTTGATAATGATTGATGAGTCTTTATACAAAAAAAAAAAAAAAAAAACAGCAATATTAATATTAAACTTTTTTTTTTTTTTTTATAAATAATAGTTTATGATATTACATCGTTAACAGTTTCACCCAATTCTGTTGACATAGTGCATAATGACTCCAAACCTGATATAATATCTTTAATAATATCCTCTTTATGTCTTTCTTCTTTTTTTAATAAGTGATTATATATTTCAATAATTTTTTCTGAAGCTCTATATAATTTAAAAATGAATTGAATTAGTTTAAAAATAAAGATTTTGGTTGTATATTAATGATTAGATAAAATATTTACGTATCGATTTGGTTCTTTCTATAAGCTTGATCAACTCCTAGCTCGTCCCAAATCTTTGCAACCTTTACCAAAGTTTCTTTAACAATATCTGATTCTATTGTCATTTTTATTATTATTTTATATTGTTATAATTTTTTTTTTTTTTTTTTTTTTTTTATTAAAAAATATTGATATTAATTGACATAAAATAAATTTATTCTTTTATTTTTTATTAAAAAAATAATGAGTAATTTATTTGACTTTTAATTTAATTTAAATAATATATTTATTTTATAAAAAGTATATTATATTTTATTTGTTTAAAATGATTTTTTGGGAATGAAAAATTAAAAAAATAAAAAATTAAAAAAAAAAAATTTTTAATAGCGAAATTAAAAAAAAAAAAAATAAAGCGGGATTATTTTTTAACGGTAAAAAAATGAAAAATAAAAAAATTCAAGTTCAAATATAAAAAATTTTATAATAAACACCATATTGATAAAAACTAAAAAATTTTAAAATCATTATAATAATAAATATTATCAATAAATTAAACATTATAGTTTTTTTATTTTTGGCAATGCTCTTTCAAAACTAAATTTAAATCATTTAGTCTGATTTCTAATATTTAATAAATCTTAAAATAGAAAAAAAAAAAAAGAAAAATACTGTGCATAAAAAAATAATAAATGGATCATGTGCACAAACAAGAAATAATTATTTTTTTTTAAATTATTTTTATTAAATAATTAAAATGATAAAAAAAACAATATCGATTACAATTGAAGATGTGAATACAAAATCGATTCGATT
>NW_003519379.1:0-49019 GCF_000190715.1 Dictyostelium purpureum
ATATTTTTTATTTTTATTCTTTTTCTATTTATTTTTATTTAAATATTTTTATATTAATAAAAAAAAAATTATAAAATAAAAATTAAAAAAAATTATATTTGATACCAAAATTAAAAAAAAATCAAAATAATAAAGAATTTTTTATTTAGAAAAAAAAAGAAAATAAATAAAAAATTAAATAATATCATGATATTACTAAATAAAATAGTTTTATTTAAAATGGTAAAAATAATTATTTGACTGGGGATATATCTTTTGTTTCAAATTTACCGAGTTTGTATTTATCGAATTCAATTTCGACTTCTCCAATAACCTCCAGATCTTCAATAGTAGGTGGTACCACATATTCTTCATCTATATTATTGAAATTCCATATAAAAATAGAAAATGAAAGGATTATTATTTAAATTTTAAAAAAAAAAAAAAAAAAAAAAAAAAATATTTTTAAAAAACTAAATTAGAATACATACTGTTGAAAATTTTTCTTAAAACATTTCTTAATATTTTTCCACTTCTAGTTTTGGGTAAACGATTTAATGGAATAACCTTTTTAAAAGTTGCAAATGGTCCTAATGTATCTCTTACCATTTTAATTAATTCTTGTTCAATCTCCTCAAAATCATTTTTAAATTGAGGTTTTAATACTACCAATCCTATTGGTATTTCTCCTTTTAATTCGTCACGTGCTCCAATAACTGCACACTCCACTATTTTAGGATGTGTAATTATAATTTCATCAATTGAACCCGTTGATAAACGATGGCCACTTACATTGATAATATCATCAATACGACTAATTATATGATAGTAACCATTTCTATCGACATAACATGAGTCTCCTGTACGTAAATAACCGGGATACTCATCTAAATAGCTTTTTTTATAACCTTCATTGTTGAGATATAAGGTGTTTATAAAACCTGGTGGAACTGGTAAACGAATACATAGTTCTCCAATTTCATCTGAACTTGTAGGTTCTTGTTTTGAATTTAAAACTGCTAAGCTATACCCTGGAACTGCTTTGCCAGTTGAATTTACTTTAATTGGTACTTGTTCTGATGGATATGTAAGTATGGGCCACCCTGATTCTGTTTGCCAATAGTTGTCAATGATTGGTTTTTTTGTTTTTATGCTAAGAAAATTGTATGTTGCTGTATCTAAACGTTCGCCTGCAAGCCAAATATTTTTTAAAGAAGATAAATCGTATTTTGATATTAAATTTCCTTCACTGTCATCTCTGTGGATAGCCCTCATTGCAGTTGGTGCTGAAAAAAGAGAATTTACCTTATGCTTCTCTATTAATTTCCAATAAATACCTGCATCTGGAATATAAGGTTTACCTTCAAATATAATTGATGTTAATCCAACAAATAATGGTGCATATACTGATAATGTATGACCTGCAGTCCAACCAATATCACTTGCCGAAAAAAAAGTTTCGCCCGGTTTCATTCCATAACAATTTCTCATTGCATAATTTAAGCCTACAGTATGGCCTCCTGTGTCTCTTAGTATTCCTTTGGGCATTCCAGTAGTACCACTTGTGTATATAATATACAATGGGAATGTGCTATCTACAGGTGTATATTCTCTAAGTGGCTGAAGATCTTTTGTAAATTCGTACCAATCAATTGCTCCACACATGATTGGACAAGCTGGTTCAGTTTTAATATCTTTTCTATTATATACAATAACATGGTTTGGTTTATGTGATGATAGTTCCAATGCATTCTCTACTAGAGGTGTGTAGCTGTTGACTTTATGACCTTCAATACCAAAATTACAAGATATTACTACTTTAGGTTTACAGTGTTCTATACGTTGTGCTAGCTGTGGTGATGCAAAACCACCAAATACTACACTGTGGATCGCAGCAATACGAGCACATGCCAACATTGCAATAACAGTTTGATTAACCATTGGCATATAAATTATTACACGATCTCCTTTTTCAACACCCAAGTTTTGTAGACCTCTTGCTAATAAACAAACTTCATCCCACAATTGCTCGTATGTTAACTTGTTTGTATTATCTCTTGCAGGAGTTTCATGAATTAAAGCAACTCTATCTTTAAACTCTGGATTCTTTACATGAACATCCAATGCATTATAACATGCATTTAATAAACCACCTTTAAACCATTCTGGATTACATTTATCACCACTATATGCTTTTGTATATTTTTTATCCCTATTTTATTAATTAATAAATATTAACACATTTAAATTAAAAAATTTATATTATGATTTAAATAAAAAAATAAAAAAAGAATACATACCAATGCACATACTTTGTTGCTACTTCATCAAAAAAATGTTCTTGATCCTCTAATGAATACTCTAAATCATTTTTATAATTAAAAGGTTCGCTTAATTGAAACTTTTTTTTTATCATTTTTTTTATTTTATATTTTTATATTTTTATATTTTTTTGTGTAAGTTTAGTTTTTAGAAAATAAAATAAAAAATTTATATTTAAAATAAGAAAATAAAAAAAAAATTAATTATTTTAAAATATAATTTTTTTTTTTTTTAAAACAAAAAATAAAAGGTTTGTATCAATTAAATTACTAATAGAATTATTATATTTCTTAATATAAATTTACTATTGTTAAATCTACAGATTAAAAAAAGATAATAACATTCCATTATGTATTATTAAACTGTTAAAAAAAACAGATAGTTTATTTTTTGTGTTTTATTTGTGGGGGTATTTTTTGTGGGTGTCTTTTTTTTTTTGGTATTTTTTTTTTCTATTTGATTTAAATATAAGGTATTATTGAGGATTTAATTTAATCTAAATAGATTCTTTAAATTTTTTTTAATTTTACCAGATTTTATATTGGGTATTTTTTTAAATATATTTTTTAAATTCTTTTTTAATTTCTACTAAAACTGTGCAATCTTCTATGGTTGGAGGGGGTGTGTAATCTTCGCCTATCAGTAAAGTTAATATTAATATAATTATTTTATTTTATTATAGAGATTATATATAGCTATTATAACATACCATTATACATTTTTCTTAAGATATTTCTTAATATTTTTCCACTTCTTGTTTTGGGTATACAATTAACTGATATAATATTTTTAAAAGTTGCAATAGGCCCTATTGAATTTCTAATTTCTTTAATTAATTCTTTCTCTACCTCTAAATAGTCATCTTTAAATTGTGGCTTGAGAACAACCACTCCAAATGGAACTTCACCTTTTAATTCATCTTTTATACCAAAACATGCGCATTCAACAACCTTGGGATGTTTGATAATAATTTCTTCAAAAGAACCTGTCGATAAACGGTGACCACATACATTAATAACATCATCAACTCTATTCTTGATATGATAGTAACCTTCTTTATCTTTAAATCCATAATCACCAGTACGTAAAAAACCTGGGTATTGTTCTAAATAGCCCCTTTTATAACCTTCATCATTGAGATATAAAGTATTTGTAAAGCCTGGTGGTAATGGTAATTTAATACAAACTTCGCCCATTTCATTTGCTTTTACTGGTTTTGATTTGGAATTTAAAACAAACAAATTGTATCCTGGAACATTTTTACCTGTTGCATTTTGTTTTATTTTAATTTGAGCAGATGGATTTGTTATTATGGGCCACCCTGCTTCAGTTTGCCAATAGTTATCTAGAACAGGTTTTTTTGTTGCATTATATAGATAATTGAATGAAGCAGTATCTAGACGTTCACCACCTAGCCATAATGATTTTAATGATGACAAATCATATTTAGATATTATTTTGCTGTCTGAATCCTCTCTATAAACGGTTCTTATCGCAGTTGGTGCTGAAAAAAAAGAATCTACCCTATGCTTTTCTATTAATTTCCAATAAATACCTGCATCTGGAATAGTTGGTTTACCTTCAAATATAATAGATGTTAATCCAGAATATAAAGGACCATATACTGATAATGTATGACCTGCAGTCCAACCAATATCACTTGTTGCAAAGAAAGTTTCGCCCGGTTTCATTCCATAGCAATTTCTCATTGCATAATTAAGTCCTACTACATTACCACCAGTTTGTCTTATAATTCCTTTTGGCATTCCAGTAGTACCACTAGTGTATAAAATATACAATGGATGGGTGCTATCTACAGGTGTATATTCTCTAAGTGGAGCTAAACCTTTTGTAAAGCTATACCAGTCAATAGTTTTTGAAATTTTTGGAGACTCTACATCTAGTTTAATATCTTTTCTATTATATACAATAACACGATTTGGTTTATGTGATGATAGTTCCAATGCATTCTCTACTAGAGGTGTGTAGCTGTTGACTTTGTGACCTTCAATACCAAAATTACAAGATATTACTACTTTAGGTTTACAGTGTTCTATACGTTGTGCTAGCTGAGGTGATGCAAAACCACCAAATACTACACTATGGATTGCAGCAATACGAGCACATGCCAACATTGCAATCACAGTTTGATTAACCATTGGCATATAAATTATAACACGATCTCCTTTTTCAACACCCAAGTTTTGTAGACCTCTTGCTAATAAACAAACTTCATCCCACAATTGCTCGTATGTTAACTTGTTTGTATTATCTCTTGCAGGAGTTTCATGAATTAAAGCAACTCTATCTTTAAACTCTGGATTCTTTACATGAACATCCAATGCATTATAACATGCATTTAATAAACCACCTTTAAACCATTCTGGATTACATTTATCACCACTATATGCTTTTGTATATTTTTTATCCCTATATTATTTATTAAATATTAACACATTTAAATTAAAAAATTAAAAAAATTGAAAAAAAAAATAAAAAAATAAAAAAAAAATAAAAATAAAAAGATGTGCACTACCATTTTACAAATTTATTAGATACATCATTCCAAAATGAAGCAGGTTCTTTAATTGAATATTTAAAATCTTTTTCATAGTTAAATGGATCACTTAATTTAAATTTTGATGAGAAATAACGATATAATAATTTTTTTGTATTAAACATTTTTTACATATTAACCAATAATATTTTTTTTATGAATTTATTTATACTTTTTAAAAACTAAAGAAAAAAAAAAAAAAAAAAAAGATTAATAAAAAATTAAACTAAAAAAAAAACAGTTGACTTTTTTTTTTAAATTTTTACCCCAATTTTTATATTTTTCCTATTATAATTTTAAAAAATCTAATTATAAATCTTCTAATTTTGATTTGTAACCCATTTATTATGAAATATAAAGATAAACAAAAGATATATTATCATATTAATAATTAAAAAATAAATAAATAAGGTAAAAGATTAAGTAATAAATTTATTACTTAATTAAAAAAAAATTATATAATCTAAGGTAGTTTTTTTATTGTTAAAGTTTAAAGAGATTTTATTTCCAATATTTAAAAAAAATCATAAAATAATTTATAAAATTATCTTTTTATAACGCAATCTTTTTTTTTAGGTGAAGATATATAAAGAAAATGCCTTAAAATAATCAGAAAATTTTATTTAATTTTTCATTTTATTTCTTTAAAGAAAATACAATATACTTTATTAACAAAGGAGCAGAGAATCAATTCAGAGAATCAATATTTTAAATATAATGGGTTAGTTAAAAAAATATTTTGAAAAAAAAAAAAAAAATAGTTTTAAATATGGTAAAATAAAAAAGAAATTAAATAGTTTTTTGGGAATTTTTTTTTTTTCTTTATTAAATAATTATATTGTTTATCTATATAAAAAAATATAATTAATTGTATTTATTTTTTAATGTAACTCCATGGATAGATATTTATGATCGATTATAATATGTTTGCTAACTAATTGATCTATTTGATTTGTGGTCTACTAGTAGTAAAAATAACTCTTATATCTTTGAAAAGTGGCTGGAGAAGAGCAAAAACCAACAAGCATGTGTTAATTGTTTTAAGGTTTAATCTTTAGTTCCACATACATCTAAAATTCCATTCTATACTTAACACACAATAAATTTAATAACAGTAATTTAAATTATATAGAAAAAAAAAAAAAAAAAAAATTATAATGACAATAACATTTACATATTTAATTATTTGATTTAAATAATAAAAATTATAAAAATATTTAAAATTTAAAAAAATAATTTTCAAAAAAAATGCTATTATCTATTTTTTCATCACCTGGAAGATAAAATCAACCTAAAGATTTGCGCATGCTGGGAATCGAACCCAGTTCGCATCCGTGGCAGGGATGCATCATACCACTAGACCACATGCGCTAGTTATTGAAGATTGTTCAAAAATTGTTTTTTACAAAATGTAACTTCAAAAATAAAATTATAAATTCTTTTAAAAATAA
Source organism: Dictyostelium purpureum (assembly GCF_000190715.1). Taxonomy (NCBI): domain Eukaryota; phylum Evosea; class Eumycetozoa; order Dictyosteliales; family Dictyosteliaceae; genus Dictyostelium; species Dictyostelium purpureum. Next base: position 6,310 of record NW_003519379.1, read on the forward strand.
ACTAATACATTATGGAGCTTAAAAAAAGAAAAGATTCGGTTGATAAATTATTAAATTTTAATTTTAGAAATTTTAAATTCTAGAAATTGATAAAAATTATAACATTAATCTTTTATTTTTATTTTTTATTTTAAATTTTATTTGTTATTTATGTGAAAACTGATACATCAACATAATACTCTGCATTAAAAAAGCTAACATTCTCGTCAAAGAGATTTGATTCACAAAACATTTCCAAAGGATATTCGATTAAAACACCTCGAACTTGAGAAAGCTGTACTATTTTTTCATCTGATTTTGGTATCCAACGTCTTTGTTCTATACCCAAACGTCTTTGATTTTCTATAATATAATCACCAAATACTTCCTTATAAATAATTGAATTATCTCTAGCTGTTTTCCTCCAAACATTAATAAATGCATTATCTGATATTGGATCAATGATTGAACTAATTTCTAAACTATTTAGGTTCATATGGGTTTTCCAAAGTCCGACTCTGAGTGTATGTGGGAATTTATTTACTTTAAATGGCTTTCCATCCATTGTTATTAATAATTTTGATGTATCTGAAACAACAACAGCCAATTCTGAATCACGAGATCCCATCATACTTCTATCGTTGATATTGCAACTTCCAATAACAGCAATACGGTCATCGACAATTAATACTTTACTATGTACATATATCTGCTCTGTAAAAATTCTGTCACCATTTTCCTCCCACTGTCTAATAGAGTTAAACGATAAATACTGATTAAGGTCTACATCTGGGAATTCATCACGAAGTAATTCTAAAATAGACTGGCCTCCTTGGCAAATGGTTCTATTGGTCCAACCTATAATCATTCTTGAAGATGCTAAAGCTATATCACCAGATGGACTAATTGGTACCATAACAATGACCCTAAACTTTTGTTTTGCATTAATTGCTCTTCTAACACGATTTAAAATTGCCAATGCTATACGATTCTTTGGCAAATTCGAACCACAACTTGAAATGAAAAAGAGATTTTGGATATATATAAAATGTTGAGAGTTTTTGATTAAACTAATATAAGCTTTGTAACAAGAATCCTCAACATCCGAACCTGCGCTCCATGGTGATACTGATCTAACTAATTGAACGATACAATGTTCAGAACTACTATTATTTGAATTATAAATTGATTTAATTAAATTTTCGTCTTTTAAATTGATAACTGGGGTATTTGGTTGTTCGAATTCCTCTTCCTCCTCTTCTCTAAGTTTTTGGGCCAAATTCATTGGTTTTCTTTTTGATGAAGAACCAGCATCCCCTGGTTTATTATGTGGTATTTTACTATTATAATAATCTTCCTCCTCTTCTTCATCAATAAGTTCCTCTTGTTCTTTTTCACTTAAAGTAGTTGGTGTTTTTTTAAATTTATATTGATTTTCTTTTTTATCATAATATTCATTTGGGCTTGGGTCTAATTCTTCCATTTGCTTTTTAAATTTATTTTTATCTGGTTTGTTCTCGATCTTTTCATCATTATGACTGAGTGCCGATACCCTCGATAATTGTCTAATCTTTGGATTATCACCTGCTCTATTTATAATATTTTCTTTTTCTCTTCCATAAGATACATGAGAAAAACCTTTTTTAATATTTGAAACAATATTCCTCCATTTATCTGGTTTAGTGACCTCTTCTTCGGTTACATAATCCTTTGGAATTAAAATAGGTTGGAATCTATTTGAGCGTTGAGAATAAAGTGCATGGTTCCAACGTTGTATAAAATTACTGGCGGCATCTTTAGCGGCAGAACCAACAATTTTAGTATGAACATCATGCCAAGGCATTCTTGGGCACTCTTTTCTATTAAACTGATCTTTATTGGGATCTCCTGTTCTAACTACCACACCGGTTAAGTTACCAAAATCCTTTCCTGGATATCTCTGGCCATTGTCGTCGGTTAATTGAAATCTACTAGTGTCATATCTCATCAGACATATATCAATACCTCCTACAAAAGCAATTTGTTGATCAATTACAGCACTTTTTTGATGATGGCTCCATGATAAGGGGTATCTCTTGGGATGTCTAATTACATGAATATTTGAATGGCATCCTTCTAACCAATGTTTACCATGTCTGCTACCCAACTGCACACCCAAATTAGTCTCGTTCCACATTAGTACATATACTTTGACACCTTCTTTAGCTTTTTCGGTTAAAATTCTATCCAATCTTGACTTTTCCATATATTCCTTACCATTATCTCTTTCTAGGTATACATATGGACTAACCCACCAACCAGTAATGAAGATTTCGTGTTTAGCCCCTCTTATTGCCTCTGCCAATGCTCCATAATAATCACAACCATTTATAAACCACTGACATCTAACATCCTCCCTAACTTTTGCAAACGATTGGAATCTATAGCCATGTCTTGATGAAAATCTTATTGCATTTATCCAGTTCAATGCATCTTCTCTGTTCTCCATTAAAAAAAATCGATTGTAACTACCTTTGGTTATTCTAAATCCATAATAACTATTGTACTTTTTATTGAGGAATTTTCTTCTACGTTGATCAGAACCCAAAACAACTTTAACTGTTGAACCAGGTAAAAAAATAACCTTTGATGGTTTTTCTTCGTCATGTTTTAAAGCCTTCTTTTTATAAACTATTAAAAATCCATCTTTTATTGATAACTTTCTTCTATGTGATATATTGAAATTGAAAATAGTTCTGGGTATAATTTTAGTTAATTTACCTTTTAAATTAACATCTCTATCTTTGAACTAATATAAAAATGATATTAATTAGAATAAAATAAAAATAAAAAAAAAAATCTATAGACTTACCAATAAATCTAATGGCATTATAAATTTAAGATAAAAATAATCAAACATTCCAAAACATTTGGCAAGATCTGGATTTAACTCACCCCTTTGCAAAAACTCCTTTAATGATAATTCATTTTTACTGTGCAAATATTGACCTCTACTTGTTAAATCACTTGAAAAAACTGCATCAACTACCTCTGATGGACTACCAAATCTATCCTTTGAAAAACCAAACTTGTTAAAAATTTCTGAAATTATACTAACTGTAGAATAAACTTCTTCTTTAGATACTAAAGAATCATTATTGAAATCACAAATTTCAAAAGTAACTAAATTCAAAACCATTAAATTAATATTTTTTTTATTTTAAATTTAAAAAATTAAAGTGTACTTACATCTTAATCTTTCATTTTTTTGACCTCTACACATAATGGATAATGCTTGAACAAATTCATGAAATTGTATTTTTTGGTCACAGTTTCTATCTATTGCATTCATTAGTGTCACTGTGAGCTCTGAACTTTCTGAAAATGGTGTAAAAAAATCTATAAACTGTTGTTTTGTCATTATTAATTTACTGTCTGAATGTTTTCTAAACTCTCTATAGAGAAGATGCAACTCATCTCTATCAACTGTATTTTTTTAAAATAATTTTAATTTTAATTTTATTAGTATTTTTACAATAAAATAATTTAATATAAAAAAAATAATTCTTACAATATGTATTTAGGCTTAATTCATCTTCTAATTGAATAGGAAACTCACTAGATGGTTTATAATTTTTTAGATACTCTCTTGCCTCTTTTTCTTCTTGTTTTGAAATTTGTTCAATTTCTTCTTTTGATAAATTTGTTACCTTATTGTCTTTAATATTGTGTTGTAATATTTTCAAATCCTGAATATTTCCTCCAACCATTATCGGAACTGCAGATTCATTATTAACTTGATCATTTACATCAATATCTTCATTTCTTTCTATTGCATCTGTATCTTTTGGAATTTGAAAGTTTTCATCATTCAGATTTTTTTTTTTACCAATTAGATCCTCTTTATTTGAGGTCACTTCTTCAGTTTTTTGGTTAGGAAATTCTGTTGAGATATTTCTTTCCATTTTCTATTATCAATATTATTATTATTATTACTAAGTTTTGTTTATGTTTATGTTTAAAAAATTATAAAAATTATTAAAAAAAAATTAAAAAAAATTAAACCTGTTTTAATAATTTAAAATTATTTTAATAAATTAATTATTGTGAAAAAAATTTTATAAAAAATAAAAATAAAAAAAAAAATAATATTTTTTTAAATGTTTTTGTTTAAATTAAACATAAATTATTATAATTAACTATAACTATTTCTTATTAAAAGGTTTAATAATCTTTAATTAATCAACAGAAATAATTGAAATAAAAATAAAAAATAAAAAAATAAAAAGAGTAAAACGAAAAACAAATTAGAAAAATTATTTATTAATAATTCATTTTTTTGGTATGTCTAAAAATTTCTAAATACGATAAATTAATAGGACAGAAATATCAGATATACAATGCCATAAATTTTTTAATAAAAAATAATCTATGAAAAAAAAAAAAATATTGTATGGGGGTGGGGTAAGAGTGTGTAATAAATTGTGAGTGTGTTAGTGAATTGTTTTTATTAAATATAATAATGTGTTTCACTATCTATTGATTTATATGTTTAGTTGTATTGTATGTAGTGGGAGGGTATAATTATTAAAAAATAAAAGTATTGTGCCAATGTGATATTTCTCTTATTTTTTATTATTATTATTATATTTTGGAAAAAAAAAAAAATATGGATTGTGTAAACAAAAATTTTATTTATTAAAATATTTACAGTTAAATTTAAACTTTTATATTTAAACCATTCTTTTCATTAGGTATTATTATTTATTATTATTTATTATTTATTATTATTTTTTACAATAGTTGATATTATTTAATCATCCTCTTCATCGCTACTATAACATGAAACTAAAGATGATAATGAATTAGATGCTGCTGGTTTTGGTTGAAGTGTTGGTGGTGGCTGTGGTGCTGCTTCCTGCTTCTTTATTACAACCTTTACCTTACTGCCTAAAAGTGAAGATTTTTGTGTTTGGTTTGATGTTGAGGTTTCAACTTTATTATTTTTATTATTGTCATTAAATAAGCTATTAAATTTATCATCAGTTGTATCGATTTTTTTAATAGTTTTATTATTATGAATTTCTTCATCCTCTGAATCGGAATGTATTGTTGAAGTATTATTATTGTGGAATATAGATTGAACTAATTTTTCATCCTCCTCATCCTGTAATCTTTCTTGTTCCTCTTGTTTTTGTAAATTATATTCTAATAATTGCTCGTGATCGATTTCGTTTGCCCTTGCATTCATTGCTTTAAGTTCTTCTAAAGCATCCATCATTTCCATTTCTTTTTTCGATTCGATGGTCCTATTTTCGAGAGCCTTCATTGCATCCTGTTCCTCTTCTTGCTCTTTAGTTAACCTAGATTCTTTTTCTTCGTTTGTCTCCTTCCATGGTTCATAATTTCTAGTTGCACCACTTTCACAAACATACTCTGAATTCTTTGGGTCAGTTCTAATTGTTAACTCTGCTGCGCACTTTTTACAACGAATAAAGAATCTGTATATTTTAATACCTAAATAATCTTGGCCTTGGACTGTCTCTTTTTTTGCATTAAATTTTGTACCTCTTCCCAAATATTCACCACATGTATTACATCTAATACTCATCGGTAACATTGTAGTTACTTTTGTATATGCTGCTTTTTTAACTTTGATTTTTGGTACCTTGCTTGGGTCAAAGTCTGGTGGATAATATTTAGAAATAACTTTACGCTCACCCATTTTATAAATATACTATTAATATAATAAATATATAAATACACACTAGTTTATTTTTATAAAAAATTAAAAAAATAAAAAAAATGAAAAAATAAAAAAAATAAAAAATATAAAAATAAAAATAAAAATAAAATAAAAAAATAATTATTTTTTTAATTGAAGAATTTTTAATTGAGGAATTTTTTTGAGTATAATATGTACACGATAAGTTTATTATTATTATTATTATTAATTTATCTTTTTTAAAATTATTATTATAATTATTCGAAAATGGTAATGATTTACTAAAATAATATTATTTATCTTTTTTTTATGTATATCGTTTTTTTATTTATTCTAACCAAAAATTATAAGAAATACTATAACAACTGCATTAATAAAGGCTAAAGGAACTGTATTATAAATAGAAATAGATTAATATTAAATTATATCAATATATCCTTATTAATATTAAAAATGTATATATTACTTCTAAAAAAGAATCTTAAATTATGTAATAATGAAACAACTTTTCCTTTAAATGATTGAAGATCCATATTTTCACCATTGACACCCCATCCAACTTTTAAAAAAAAATAAATTAGTAACTTATATCATTATTAATAATATTATAATAATCTTAAAATACTTTTATTTAAAAATCTTTCATTTAAAACAGCAAATGAATTTACAATTAAAAGACATGCTTGAAAGAATTTAATAAGTGAAAACATTCTGTTTATTTATAAAAAAGTAAAAGGAATTATAAATTAAAAAAAAATTAAAAAATAAAAAAATAAAAAAAAAGACAAATTTTTTAAAAAAATTTAAAAAAAAAAAAAAAAAAATATAATTTTTTAAAAATAATTCAAGTGGTTGTGTCATAATGGTTTAATTAATTAAATGAAGAAGAGTAATATGCAATAAACAATAAAAAAAAATATTTGAATCTAAGATTATAATTAATTTAAATTTTCAAAAGACTTTTTTATTTTTTATTTTAAACAATGATCAAAAAGCAAACTAATTAAGGTTTAAATTTTTTTTAAAATCTGAATTTAAATCCTCTGGATCAAAGAAAGTGATTGGAATTACAAGTGGTAAATTGGTATTATTATTGTGATTTGGATTTTCATTAAAGTTATCACAATTATCAACTTTGGATAAATCTATTTTAGAATTATCTTTTTGTTCATTGATGGCTTCTGATTCATATGGTGGGGTTGCGAGTGCTATATCTTTTCTTTTATTTAGAACATTTAATAAATAAATAAATGGTTTTTCCTTATTGAAATTACTTTGTGTTGAAATATCATAATAACTTAATCCCCTTTTTCTATGAAAAATAATTGAGCTTGGACCAACTTTACGGTTTGGATCCTCTGTTTTACTGCCGCATAAAACCACCGGGATACCTGGTACGACTCTTGACAAAGTATCATACCAACCGGCAACACTTCTATATGTTTGTCTATCAGTTACATCAAACATTATAATAGCACAATCTGCGCCAATTCTATTTTAAATAAATATATATTTTAATATTTTTTTAAATTAATAAATAAATTTATAATATACTTACAAAAATCCATCAACTATACCTACCATTTTGGGATCCCCACTTATATCCCAACATTGAAAACCTACTTTACCAATACTAGTATGAAAATCTATGTCTTTAACTGTAACACCAATTGTTTCTACGAAAAATAATATTTAAATAAAATATTTACGAATATAGCTTTTCATAAACTCACCAGTTATGAATGAATCTATATATACCGTTTTGCCCACAGCCTTATCGCCAACAATAACTACTTTATAACTTTTCATTTTGTGTAATATTACAATCCAGGTTAAAAAAAATTTATTTTTATTACTTTTTTTTTTTTTTACAAATTTTTTTTTTTTATTATCACTTTTTTTTAGAAAAAAAGAAATAAAAAGAAAAAATGATATTTTAAGAAGCAGCGCAAATTTGTAAGATATAAAAAAATTTTTATTTCAAAATTAATATGAAGAAAAAAAAAAAAAAAAAAAACTCATAGATAAAAACAATATTACTTTTAACTTAAATAAAAATTTACAGTTTTTTATTACTTAAAAAAATATTAATTGGGCTACTGCAATATTATTATTTTTTTTAACGATAATTATGTTAATTAATTTTTTATTTTATTTTATTTATTTTCATAATCACTATCTGGTGATAATTTAATTAAAATTCTCTTATGATAATCTAATAATGATTGAGCTGTAGCGGATTCACCTGAGGATTCTAATTGTTTAATTAAATCATCCATAACAACACTTTCTTTAAAGATTTGGAGTGAATGAACGAGGGTTCTTTCAGCAGCTAGTTTTAATGGTAAGTTGGTTCTTTCTTTTAATCTGTTCATAGTTGGAATAACAATTTCTTTGAGGTATTGTCTTGAGAGTGATGGGTTGGCTTTACAGAATCTCTTGATTACTTGGAGTGAGGTGATGGCGACTGATGATGATTGATCACCAACAAGATGACAAAGTGATGGAACTAAATCTTTTGAGAATGATGGTGAAGCAGTTAAAATAGCTTCAGCAAGATAAGCCGATGATTCTCTAATTGGACCTTTTTCATCTCTGCAATCAGTTTGGACAATTTTAACAATAGTTGGCATATTTGGGCTGTTATTTTCAATTAATTGAGGACCTGATGCTTTAAAGATTTCACCTAATGCTAATGATTTACCATATCTTGAGAGTACTGATTGTGATGGGGAAATTAAATTTGTTTTGATAAATTGATTGAGGTCATTTAAGTTACTGAAACATTTGGATGATGCACCAATAGTTTGAGCAACCATGGCTCTTAAATCATCAGATGGTTGATAGAGGAAATCTACAATAGTTGTAATAGCTTTATCGAGAGTAGCTTGTTCAATCTTTGGTTTCTTATCGAAAATGGATTGGAGAGCTCTAAGTTTAGATTCTTGTGAGATTGAATCGGCAGTACCAATACCAAGGATTAAAGAGTTAACCAATTGGTCGACTGATGGAGATAATGTCATTAAGAGACCTAAAGCAGAAGCAGCATTGGTTCTAACGGTTTTATTTTGATCAGAAAGACATTTGATAAATGTTGGTTGTAATTGATGAAGGAAAATCTTCATGGAAGCTGGTGATTTACTAATTAAAAGTGAGAGGGTTTGAAGAATTGATGATTTAACTTGGTATGGGAATTTATCACCAATAACTAAAATTAATGGACCAGTGATTTGCATAACAAATGGTTTAAGTGCTTCAGCAGTAGTATGATTGATAACAGTTCTAATATTATTAGTAGCTTGTTCTCTTTGATCGCTTGTACCATACATAAGACCAGAAATTAAAACTGGTAAAACTGAGCCTAAACCCTTTGGAAGACAGAAACCTGGAATGTTAGCAGTTTCTTCGTAAACATCGTTTACCAATGCTTGAATACCTCTTTGGAATGTGAGTAAATATGAAAGATTATCTTTTTTGAGTGATTTAGTAATAACACCTAAAGCATTGTTTGAAGCTTGTTGAACACCAACATCTGGATCGTTGAATAATGAAAGGAGTGAAAGAATTAATTCTTCTGGATATTCACCAACATTAGTGTTACCGTTATAAAATTCACCAACTAATTCGCATGCACCCAAACGGATATTTGGTAATCTAACTTCAGTTTGTTCAATTAATAATGGGATTAAAGTATCATAACCTTCTTCATCTACACTCTTACAAATTGAAACGGCAGCTTCTTTAATTTCTTTAGCATTGGCGACATTTGGATTAGTGAATGATTCAATTAATGATGGAATAATAGTTGAGAGATGATTGTAAAGACCTTCACCTGCATCAGCAGCTAATGATGAAAGAGCACGAACATTGGATGTTGAAATTGGTCTGCTTAAAAGTTTTGGAACTAAAACTGGTAAAACAATATTACTTTTAACGAGTATAACTTGACGAAGACCATCGAGGGCATTAGCAGAAGCTTGGGCTGATGGACTATCCAAAAGTTGGATAAGTTGTGGTAAAATCTCGTTACTTGCTTTATTACCGAAATTGTGATAGAGATGATCGAAAGCTTTAGCAGCAGCTTCTCTAACATCAATTAAATTATCACAAAGAGCTTTAGTGATACATGATACAACACTAGAGAGATATGGAAGTAATTGAGTTTTAGCAGATGAAATAACTTCACTGAGACCAATGCAAACACCTTGTCTAGTCTCTTCAAGATCTGATTGAAGACCACGTTCGAGAATTGGTAAAATTTCTGGGAGAATTCTATCACTGAGTTTACTGACGATATCACCAAGAGTTTTGGCAGAAATTTGTCTCTTTTCAACGTTGGATGAGCCAATTGAACCAATGATCATTTCAATAAGAGTTGATAAAATTTCACGAAGAGTCTTTGGAGTGTTGCTGACAATATATTTCCAGATTAATAATACCTTTTGACGAACTGATGAATTGTTATCAAATCTCATCATGTATAATGATGAAAGAATACGATCGAGTCTTTCTTTTCCTAAAATCTTGTAAATATCATTGCTATGATTTTCATTGGCATCATCATCGAAATTATTATTTTGAACATCAGCAGCGGTGGTACCAGCCAATTTGAATAAAAGATCACCAAATAATTGAACACATGAAAGACGAATTCTCCAGTTTTCGTGGAATAATACTTTTTCGAGAGCTGGAATAATAACTTCGACACCATTAGTTGCGAATTGACTGACAATAGATTGACCACATCTCATACAAACTTCTCTAACTGGATCAGAGTCATCTGCAAGACCTTTTAATACTTGTGGTAAAACTTTTGGAAGGTATGGTAAGAAATTATCACCTAATGAGATTGGAGTGAAAATGAAGATTGATAAAATACCCTCACGAACATGTGGACGTGTTGAATTAGCCATAGTTAATAATTCATGAATTAATGAATTGAATCTTGAAATGTCTAATGAAGCTAAAACTTCAGATAAACCTTGAGCGGCACCGCTTCTTTCAACAGCACCAGCATCTGATTTAACGGTTTCTAATAACCATGGGATTAATGAAGCAAAGTTTTCTTCACCCATACCACGAACTAATAAACCTAAAGCACGAGCACAAATAGCTCTAACCTCTGGAATTGGATCTAATAATACATTTTTCATTACTGGCATTAAAATATTTAAATATGGTACTAATTCTTTTGGTTCGGTTAATGAACATAAATTACCAACGATTTGACATGACATTTTCTTTAATTCTGAGCTTCTTTCTTTGAGAGTTCTTTCAAGAATTGGCATAATGAGTGAAAGTGAAGCTGGATCGATAGTGTGAACATAATTGGTATTTAAGAGGTTAACTAATAACTCTCTAGAGTGAATTTCTGGGTCATCATAGGTTTTGAGTAAAAGTGGAACGTGGACTTGGATTTCTGGATTTCTAATTACTGAACCAATGTGGGAAAGAGCTTCTTTGGCAGCCTCTTGAACTTTAGTATGTGTATCATTTAATACATTGGTGAGCTTTGGTACAATGGTTGGGAGACAAGTTGAAAGTTGTTTTGGAGCACAGAAAGCCATGGCACCTAAAAGTTCAATTGAACCTTCTTTAGTTCTCCATGAACGATCATCAAGAGCTTTCAAGAGAGCTGGTAAAACAATTTTAACACCATGACCTGATAATTGTGACATAATAGCTTTGGCGGTATCAGCAGTGGCATCTCTAACCTCACTAACATTATCACCAAAACAAACTAAAAGTTTTGGAAGAATATGAATGACATATGGTTCGAAAACACGACCAATGGTATTGCAAAGACATTCAAAGGCAAAAAGGGCACCTTGTCTTGAGGTTGGATGTTTCTTATCTTCAATACAGGATTGAAGGGAATCTAAAATACCAAGATTCTTTAATGAACTGATACCAAGACCCTTAACAGTACCGGCTAAACCAAATGCAGCACCTCTACGACCAGCATAATTATTGGATGATGATTTTAAGTTTTCTATAAGGATTGGAACTAATCTACTGCCTTGTTCTTTGAAGCTAGAAATTAATTGAGAAATGCATTTTGAAACACTGACTTGGACATTCTCTGATGGAGTTGAAAGAGCAATGACCAATTTATCAATGATAGATGTGAAACTTGCACTCTTTGGATCCATATGTTTAGCCAAAGCACCCATAAATACAACAACATTAGCACGAATTGAATCTTCAGAGGGATCATCTGGACGAGCTAAGAAATTTTCAAATGTATCTAAAAGCTCTTTAGAGAATTTGGTGCCTTGTTGGGAAATAATAGAAAGACCAGTTGAAACAAACTCTGAAACAATTTCTTCTTTTGGATCAAAAAGACCTTTTTCGATAATTCTGTCAAAGAGTGATTTTAATACCTTTGGTTCTTCAGTTGAATTACCTAAACCTGCAAGAGCTGATGCAACTGAAATTCTATTTTTGGTTGTAATTGGTGTGTCTCTAATTTCATCTGGATAATTAACTTGATAAGTTTCAAAGAGTGAATCGATTATTTCTGGAATTAATTGTTTGTGGTTTGAAGCGGCACTCTTTATGGCAAGAGTATTAATCTTTCTAGTTTCAGAGTTTACGTTAAAGGTTGAATCGTGGAGCATTTTCATAAAATTATCTGGGAGTGAAGCTGGTTGGTTTGTAGCTAACCAAATTTTATCGGCAAGTGCAGCTGTTGATGATTCGCTGTCAAATTTAACAAACCAAAGTTTGCCAATATATTTTTCGTCCCAAACAAAATCTGGTGAATAGATGGATGGGATCTTTTCAATAGCTTGAAGACAAATTGAACGAACTTGTGAATGTGGTGAGATGACACCTTCCATTAATTCAGAGATATCAGCAGTATCAAGACCTTCGATTAATTGGAAAATAGAAGTACGAGCATTATTCTCCAAACGAGAGTTGGTACTAACTACAATAATTAAACTTGAAATCATTGCACCTCTTGGGTAAGATTGACTTTGAGCAGTGTGTTTTTGAACGATATCCATTGATAACTCTTGGATTGTAAATGAAATGGTCTTTTCTAAACCATTTTTAACGATTGGCCAGAAATAGTTAAAGCCGAAACCACCAAAAGCTTCTTTGTGGGTTGTTTCTTTAAGATAAGTTAAAATCTTTTGAGTGAAACCAAGGATTTGAATTTCTGAAAGAGTTGATTTATAAAGAAGGTTGTTAAGAACAAAGAGATAATGACGTGCAAATGAACGGTCAATCTTGTAACGGTGTGGAATGCAAATAACAAGTTTTTCAAGAGTTTCGGTGACCTTTTCATTTGCAAGATCTTTCTTGAATAAGAGATAAAGTGAGATGAGAACTGATGACATAAATTCGCCAACAAATGCTGGGTTTGATCTAACCATAGTATAGCAAGTATCAATAGCAATGTGAAGAATATCAATGATATCTTGTACATCCTTACGAATAACGGCTTGAGCGGCTAATTGTTTTTGTTTTTCTTTTTCAAGTCTTTCTAACTCACCAGATTGTTGTTTCTTCTTTTCTTCTCTCTTTTCGTCACGCTTTTCATCTTCAGTCTTAACTTTGACCTTTTTATCACTTCTACTTTCATAACCCTTTTCTTCTTTTTCGACATAGAGTTCGGTTGGTGGAGTGTTGTAGATAATCCATTGATGGTCGGTAATAGCTTCAATTGGTTGATAGCTTAATGATTTATTTAAACATTTGACAATGGCTTCATTCATTCTTGGAACATTGTAACTAACCAAATTATTAATTGCTGATTGGAATGCAACTTGATAGCTTTTGTTTTTCTTTTGATTTAAACCTTTTTCGAACAAGTATTCAGAGATTTCTGTAGCATTTTCTGAAAGGATTGAATTTAAGTTGTGTTGGGTTAATGACATTACCTTTTTCCATGAATAATTAACAAATGGGTGATATGCAACTAAACAAACCATTGGATAAATTGATGTTGGAATATTTTTAGATAAAACTGATTTGAAGGCCAATGAATAATTTTTACCAGTACTGGTTGAAACGGATTCAGAACTATTATTTAATGATTGAGAAGCAGCAGAATCATCATAAAGAATTTGTGAAAATTCATTAAAGAGAACTTTTGAAAGAGATGGGAATTCCTTTTCAGATTCGTTATCAGCTAAAATTGCTCTAATTTTTTTTGAGGCATCCCTTTGTACACTCCATTGACTGTGAAGTAATAATGAGATAATAGATTGATAGAGTGGTGATTTTTCGTTAATTTTAACTGATGGGAAGTGTTTAACACTCTTGAAAAGGTTAACCAAAAGGTTGATGGCATGATCTTTCTTTTGAGTTCTTTGAAGGAAACCAGCTTGATGAACAAATGATGTGTTGGAATAGAATAATGTACAGAAATTCTTATCGCCAGTATATTTTGAATCGAATGGTTTAGTACAAGCTAAAGCTAACATGAATTGGACGGAAGCGCAAGTAGTTGATGGGTCGCAAGTCTTTGGATTCTTTACAGCTTTAATAATGTTATTAATAGTTTCGGTGAAACCATTAATTTGGGTACATTTCTTTGATGATCCATTTGCAGCAAATCCTAATGATTTTGATAAAGATAAAATTACTTGACCTTTGATTATTTCGTCGTCATTCTTTAAACTATTTGTTAAAATTTTAATAGTTTGATCTGATAACTCTTCGACATTAACTAAAACTTTGCCTAATAATTTAAAACCTTTTAATCTATTATCTTTATTTACTGTAAAAAATGAAAAATTTTAAAAAGAAAAGAAAATAAAAAAATATTAATATGAATTATAATCAGATTAAATAATTTTAGATATTTCATGATACAAACATTCTTTTTCTAAATAAACTGAAACTAATTGTAAAAGAGATTTTGATAATTGTAATTTATCGGCATTTGAAATATTTTTAACAAAATTTTCTTGGGAATAAATTGAGGAGATTGAAGAGATAGCATTTAATTTTTGATTTGGATTACCTGCAGCTGAAAGTAATTTAGCCAAGTCATCAATGATAATGGATGAGAGTACTTTGGTATCACTTGATTTTGATGCAATAGTTGAAAAGGTCTTTTTGATTAATTGTCTTTCGGTACTGGTTTGAACTACTGGAATCAACATTGGGACTAATAATGGCTTCAATAAGGTTGATAAATCAATTTTGGCATTTTCTAAAATGAATGAAAGAATCTTAAAGACTTGCTCTTGGTCTCTTTTAATATGTCTTGATAATGGTGGTAGAATAACACTCTTGAAATCTTCAACCTCTAATTGATTGAATAATTTCTTGAATATTCTGTGATCTTCAAGTTTTTGTTGTTGCATTGAAATGACTGTTTTGTTATATAAATTTAATAAATCGGTTCTATTAAATTGTGGTGAGGATTTTGATGAAACATTTTGAAGTGAAAAATAAATAATATAAAAAATTTTATTTGATGATTCTTTGGTTACTAAATTTTGGTAAAATGAAAATACTTTATTGTTCTATATATTTATAAAATGAATAGTATAAAAGTATTAGTATCATAAATGATAGTATAATATGGTTTAAAATACAATAACTTACCATTAAAATTAAATTAAATAATTGTTGATTATTTTTAATTTGCTTTAAAGTTAAATCACGGTAAATAATATCTTGAGCTGCTGATAACAAGGTAGCAAGGTCTTGTTGTTCTTGGAATCTATCGATAAAACTGTGAAGTAAAACTAAAGTAAAAGACATCAATGTGTTTTGTGGGAGGTATTTGATTCTTTTATTGGTTGATAATGGTTTTGCTAATTTTCCAATTTCTTTAAGGGTGGATTTACAGAAATTTACTTGTAATTCTTTTCTGGTGTCTTTGAGTTGATCAGCAATTTCTTTACAAAGATTTTTGAATGAGTTTACCAAACTGAAAATCCATTGTGATTCAGAGTGTTGTGAAAAACTTGAGAAATACAAGAAAACTAAAATTTTAATTCTGGCTTCTTGTTCTTCAATTTGTTGATCTGATGAGTCAGTGACTAAACAGGTAACTTCATCTCTAACTAATGAATTGATTCTATTTAATGTTTGAATTCTTTCATTTAACTTATTAGATTGAATTAATTTTTCTAACTCTTTAATTTCATTATTAAACTTTTCTTCCTTGTTTATTGTTGGGGTTGTGGATTCTGGGGTTGAACTTTCTTGATTTTTCTCCTCGTTCATTTTTAATTTCTTTTGATAATTTTATACTAAGGTGGAATATATACGAAGTATGGGGATGGGAAAGGGATTATTTAACTAATCGTCGTTTTCTTTTATTTTCTTGATTTATAAACCTTATTCTATTAATATTACAATTCTTTTAAAAAAAGTAACAATAATAAAATAAATATGATATGTATGAATTTATAAATTTACAAAAATAAAAAAAATTTAAAATATATATGATCGTTACGATTTAAAAACCGATTATATATATATATTTATGTTTAATTATTATATATTTAATATTGTATATGGGGGTGTGTGTTGTTGATCAAACAATTATGTTTTATAAAAAATACATACAAAACTCGAAAATAACAACAATGAATTTTAATTAAAAAATTATTGATGGTTTTTTTTATGAGAAATGGTGATTGTTTGTTTGTGTGTGTGTGTGAGTATGTGTGATATGTGTATGTGTGTAAGTATAGTGTGGATTTAAAATTTAACTATAAATTTTAATCGAGATTAACAAAATTAATAAACTTAACTTCAACAACACTTTTGTTTAAAAAAAAAAAAAAAAAAAAAATACGAGAAGGAAAAAAACTAAAAAAAATTCAAAAAAAATTCAAAAAAATAAAATAAAAAAAATAAAAAAAAAAATAAAAAAATAATATAATATGTTTTTGAGAAAAAACCATTAATTTTTATTTGTTTTATTATTATTAATTATTTAACAAAATAAAAAACACAAAATTAAAAAAAAATAAAAAATCAACATATTTGTTTAATATATTCAATTATTATAACATAAACTAAAAAAGAATTGTTTAAAAACCTATAAAAACATAATTTATTTCTTTTTTTTATCAATTATTTTTATAGTCACATTTTTTGAAAAATAAGAACACATAAATAAATTAAAATAAATAAAATCAAAATTGGAAAAACTTTAACCACCCTTATAAAGTAATCGATACGTTAATTATAACACATATTATAATTAATTTTTAAAAAATAGTTTTTTTTTTTTTTTTTAAAATTTTTTTTTTAAAAAAACTTTTTATTTTTTTTATTTTTTTTATTTTATTTTTTTTTTTTTTCATTCATTTCAATTTCAATTTTATTTATTTATTTATTTAACTTTTAAATATAATAATATATATATTAATAATTATAATTTTATAAATATCTTGTAGAATAGTTATAGAATAGTTTAAAATAATATTATATTTTTTAGGAAAAAAAAAAACGAAAGGAAAATAAAGAAAAATGGATGTTAATCAAATTAGAAAAACTTTTATTGAGTTCTTTGTAAATAAAGCTGAGCATACATTTGTACCATCATCAGCTGTCATCCCACATGATGACCCAACATTATTATTTGCAAATGCTGGTATGAATCAATTTAAACCAATTTTTTTAGGTCAAGTTAATCCAAAATCAGAACAAGCTAAACTTAAAAGAGCAGTCAACAGCCAAAAATGTATTCGTGCTGGTGGTAAACACAACGATTTAGATGATGTCGGTAAAGATACATATCATCACACTTTCTTTGAAATGTTAGGTAATTGGTCATTTGGTAATTATTTCAAGAAGGAAGCTATTTCATGGGCTTGGGAATTATTAACTGAAGTATATGGTTTAGACAAAGAACGTTTATATGTTACCTATTTCCGTGGTGATCCAGAAAAAGGTTTAGAACCAGATAACGAAGCTAAAAATCTTTGGTTACAATATCTTCCAGAAGAACGTGTTTTACCATTCGGTATGAAAGAAAACTTTTGGGAAATGGGTGACCAAGGTCCATGTGGTCCATGCTCCGAAATTCATTATGACAAAGTACCAGGCCGTAACGGTGCTCCATTTGTAAATGCTGATGATCCAACTCTTATCGAAATTTGGAATTTGGTTTTCATTCAATTCAATCGTGAAGCCGATAAATCATTAAGACCATTACCAAATAAACACGTCGATACTGGTATGGGTTTAGAACGTTTAACCTCAATCATTCAAAAAGTACCAACCAATTACGACACTGATGTCTTTAAACCAATCTTTGAAGCTATCCAAGAAGTTACTGGTTACCCAGAACCATACGGAGGAAAAGTAGGTGCTGAAGATTCACAACAAGTCGATATGGCCTATCGTGTTATTGCTGATCACATTCGTACTCTCAGTTTTTCAATTGCTGATGGTGCTGCTCCATCAGTCGATGGTAGAGGTCAAGTACTTCGTAGAATTCTTCGTCGTGCTGTTCGTTATGGTAAACAAAAACTCAATGCTCCAGCAGGCTTTTTCTCAAAATTAGTTGATGTTGTTGTTCAAAACTTTGGTGAATTTTATCCAGAACTCAGAAAGAAACCAGAACACATCAGAATGGTTCTTACTCGTGAAGAAGATATGTTTAATAAGACTCTCGAAAAAGGTATTCAAGAATTCGAAAAGATGATTAAAAAAACTACCGATGGTGTCCTCTCTGCTCCAAATGCTTATTTCCTTTCAACTGTTTGTGGTTTCCCAATCGATTTAACTACAATTATGGCCGAAGAAAAGGGTCTCAAAGTAGATATTCAAGGTTTTGAAAAATTATGTGAAGCCCAATCAGAAATCGATCGTAAACGTCAAAAAGAAAAGAAAACTGAATTAACTCTTGGTGCCGAAGCCAATGCCTGGTTAAAGAACAACAATATTAAAATTACCGATGACTCATTCAAATATCAACAAAAAGAAGTTCAAACTACTGTTAAAGCCATCTGGAATGGTAAAGAGTTTGTTGACACTGTACCAAAGGGTCAATTATGTGGTATTGTTTTAGAATCAACCAATTTCTATCCAGAACAAGGTGGTCAAATTTATGATGTTGGTCAATTATCTTTTGTTGATGATCAAAAGACTGCTTTCGATGTTAAAGACTGTAAAGTATTTGGTGGTTATGTTCTTCATATTGGTTATTTATCATACGAATGCACCGAACTCAAAGTTGGCGATAAAGTTGAAAGTACTGTCGATTACACTCGTCGTTCACCAATTATGTCAAATCACACTAGCACCCACATGGTCAATTATGCACTCAAGAGTGTTTTAGGTGAAGGTATTGAACAACGTGGTTCATTTGTCGATGCTTCACGTTTCAGATTCGATTTTTCATTTGGTAGAGCAGTCACTAAAGACGAATTAGCTAAAATCGATCAAATTGTTAACGATTTAATCTTTAAACAATTAAATGTTTATGCTCAAGAAGTTCCATTAGCCAAAGCTAAAACTATTAACGGTCTTCGTGCTGTATTTGGTGAAGTTTATCCAGATCCAGTTAGAGTTGTATCAGTCGGTGTACCAGTTGACCAATTAATCGAAAATCCAACCAATGCTGAATGGGCCAACTACTCAATCGAATTCTGTGGTGGTACACATTTAACCAACACTAAACAAGCTGAACTTTTCACCATTATCTCTGAAGAAACTCTTGGTGCTGGTGTTAGACGTATTGTTGCTGTCACTGGTTCAGAAGCCACAGCTGCTCATGAATTAAATAAAGAACTCGAGCTTAGATTTAACAAAGCTCTTAAACTCACTGGTTCAGAACTTTCAAAAGAAATTGTTGCTTTACTCGAAACCTTAAAATCTTCATGTATTTCACAAGCTGTTCGTTACAATTTAGTTGAAGCCATGAAAGAACTCCAATCCATTCAAAGAGTACTTGCTAAAGAAGTTGAAAATCTTCAAATTTTAGAATCATCAAAAATTACCGAAAGAATTATTCAAGAATTAACTTCAAAACCATCAGAATTATATGTTGATTTAGTTAATTTAGGTTCAAATACTACTGTAATCACCGACACAATTAAAAAGATTCAAGCTAAATCAAATCAAACTGCAGTTATGTTAATTAGTCCAGATGAAGAAAAAGGTAAAGTTACCTGCATTGGTATCGTTCCAAAAGATTCACCAATTTCAAAATCAGTTGCTGCTAATGTTTGGGTCTCAAAGGTTACCGAAGTTTTAGGTGGTAAAGGTGGTGGTAAAGCTGAAGTTGCTCAAGGTGTTGGTTCAAAACTTGATAAAATCGATGAAGCTATCCTTGTTGCCAGAGATTTTGCAAAATAAAATTATAGTATCAATTATTTTAAACATATATAATATATATATATAAATAAATAAATAAAAAATAAAAAAAATATTAAAATAGTATTTCAACGTTTATTTATGATTTTTATTCAAATAATTAAAAAAAGATATAGGGATATTTATAAGGATACTTTTTTTGATTCTCTTTTTAATTTTTTTTTTAAGAGCTGATGAATTATTTCTTATATAAATATTTTTATAATTTATTTACAAATGACCTCTATCACATTATCTTAATTATTATTTTTAAAAAATCAAATTAACATAATCTTTTCTTATTTTTATTTTTTTTTTTTTATTTTTTTTTTTATATTTCAATAATTTATATTTTTTTATTTTTTAATTAATCAAAAATAACACACCCAATACACAAATTAACACAAATAATTTTCTACAAAACTATATATAAATCATGAAACAAAAATAATATTATATAGTAATAATTTATTCAATTTCTATTTGATATTTGATTGTCATTAAAATTAAATAAAAAAAAAAAAAACAATACAATGTGGTTGAAGTTCATACTTTTATTATAATTCTTATTATAAAATTGATAATGTATATGACACATTTCAATGACATATAAAAAATGATATAAATACAAATTTTTTTAAAAAAAAAAAAAAAAAAAACTCAATTTTTAAAAATTTTATAATAAAATAAACATTGTTTTATATAAAGTTAATATAACAACTTTTTTTTTTTAATTTTTTTTAATTTTTAAACAGACCCACACAAAAAAATATTAATTAATAAAAAAAAAAAATTCTTTTTTAATTAAATAAAAAATCATAATTTTATTTGTATATAGTTTCACATAGTTTATAATATCAAAAAAAAGTTTTAAATAATAGCAATTATATTTCACATTCCATAATAACTTTCATTTTTTTATATTCACTCATTAATTAAAAAAATGTTAGAATCAATTTTATTTGCTATTTTTATTTGGTCATTAATAATTTTAAAAATTATTTTCCGTTCCACCCCACAAGAAACCCAAACCAATAACTTCACCCAAACCAATAACCACACCCACACCAATAACCAAACCCACATCAACAACGAAACCCAAACAAACAATAACACACACACCAGCAACCACAAAATTAATGAAACCACAAATTCAACCCCAATCGATCAATCCCCAAAAGAAAAAATTAAGTATGATAGTACCTCAACATTCCATTATTCCGCATACAGAAACATATATTGTTGTTCCGAATATCATAATAGTCAAGAAAATTCTGGTCGTTCCTCAGTAGCTCAAGAAATTTTAAGTCATTCCCCAACACAATTTCTTGAAAAACACCATGCCCCAAAGGAACCATCTCAACCAGAAAATGTATTTCCATATTCACCATTCGACAGTACCAGAGAAAGAATGGATAAAGAAAAATTAGAAAAAGAAAATTTGGAAATTTTAAAAAGAGAACAACAAAAAGAAAAGGAATATATGGAACAATTAAAAAGAGAAAACCAAGAAAGAGAACGTATTGAAAAATTAGAAAAAGAAAGAAAAGAAAGAGAACATAAAGAATCTTTGGAAAGACAAAGATTAATAAAAGAAAGACTAGAAAAAGAAATTATAGAAGCAAAGGAAAAAAAAAGAATAGAAAGAGAAAAAAAAGAAAAAGAAAAAAAAGAAAGAGAACAAAAAAAAAGAGAAGAAATAGAAAGAAAGCAAAAAGAAAGAGAAGAAATAGAAAGAAAACAAAGAGAAAGAGAAGAATTAGAGCGTATCCAAATAGTATATAAAGAAACTTTAGAAAGAATAATGGAAAGGGTACGCTTAGAAAATTTAGAAAGACAAGAAAGAGAAGAAAGAGAAAAAGAACAGCAAAGAGAACAACATGAAAGAGAAGAAAGAGAAAAACAAGAAAGAGAACAACAACAAAGAGAACAACAAGAAAGAGAAGAAGCAGAATGTAGAGAAAACGAAGATCCTTGCACTATTTGCATCGAAAGAATTGAACCAAGCCAACTTGCAGTAATCGATTGTAACCACATGTTTTGTTACGATTGTATTATGGAAATGTCTTATCGCCGTAATAACACATGCCCAAATTGTAGAGCTCCATTCTATTTAGTAAGAGTAAGTAATTCATTTATTCATATTTATACATAATAAATAAAACATATATATTAATTTAATTTATTATTTAATTGTAGAGAGTCAATGGTTCAACTAACGAAGCCAATATTGAGCAAGGAGATCAAAGTCCACCAAATTTAAATAATGATGATGCAAATTCCAACGAATCCAATATCGATTTGGAATTGTTTGACCAAATTGATATCGAATAGATTTCCATTGCTGTTTCAAATGGTAATTATTAGATTTCATGAATAGGTATCAAGAATTAGATGGCCACGAATTCTATGATTACTTGGACATAAATCAATAATATACCACCCATATGGAAACGTATTAATTAATAAATCAAAAAAGGTTAAACAGAAAACATCATCATTGGACAACATTCTCATCGTAATCGAAATTATTAGTATTAAACAATTCATCGCTTCAACTCTAAAAAATAACGTTTAAAAAGTTCTCAGGGTTCCATTAACAAGTTCACATCATATTGTAACTATAATATTAATATTTACTAAAATATAATTAAATTTGAATATAAATGAAATTAATATTTAATTTTAATTTTAATTTTTATAGAGTATAATCATAATCCTTTCTCTCTCGGAATTATCAGGTTCTTTCTCTCCAGTATAGCAATGTCTTTCTTTAATGTCAATAATAGGGCATTAATATTATTAAGGTAACGATCGTGTTTATATTACATAATTATTACATTTAAATATAAAAGAAACTAATATTTAATTTTAATTCTTATATAGTTTATAATTCTTTCTCTCACAGTATTATCAAGTTCTTTCTATAATGTCAATTCTAGGGCATTTATTTTATTAAGGTAGCTATAGTGTTTATAATTACATAATTATTACATTTAAATATAAAAGTAACTAATATTTAATTTTAATTCTTATATAGTTTATAATTCTTTCTTTCACAGTTTATTTATAATTCTTTCTCTCCTGGGAATTATCAGGTTTTTTCTCTTCAGTACAACCATGTTCTATCTTTAATTTCAATAATAGGGCATTTATATAATTAAGGTAACTATAGTGTTAATAATTACATAAATTAAATTTGATTATAAGATAATCTAATATTTAATTTATATTTAGTTTAATTAATTCTCTCTCAAGCTTCACACTTTCTATCTAAGTCTACATTGGGATATTCATATTATTAAGGTAACTATAATGTTAATATTTACATAATTATTATTATCATTAAATTTGTATATAAAAGAAACTAATATTTAATTTTAATACTTATTTAGTTCAGATTCAATTCTTTCTTTCTCAGTTTCAAACGTTATTTATATCGCGGTTCAGTATTTTCTTTATAATTTTGGTTTTCAAGCAATTCATCAAACACTCGGTTTTTTTCAGGTCACTCATCAAACATTTGGGGTTCAATATCTTCTTTTTAATTGGGTTTTCAAATCATCATACATTGCGATTTTCAAGTCATTCATCAAACATTGGGGGTTCCATATATTCCATTATATCGCGGTTCATTATTTTCTTTATAATTGTGGTTTTCAAGTAATTAATCAAACACTGGGGTTTTTCAATAAACATTTGGGTTGTTTTTCAAATCTTTCATCATACATTGTGGGTTTATCAAGATATTCAAACGCTGTGGTTTTTAATTCGCCAAACATTGTGGGTTTTTTTTATTCATCAAACGCTGTGGTTTTTTCAAATCATTAATCTTACATTGGGGTTTATTTTATTTCAACACATAATAATAACGATAATGATAATAATAAAAATGATAATAATATAAATAATAATCATAAATTTTATTAATCAATAATCCATGACCTTGATCATTCTGCCTTCCAAATCTAAATCCAAGTTAATCAATTTGAAAAAAACGAAATTTCAATTCTAAAATCTATTTACTCTGAATTAATTGCATTCTTTCCTATAAAGTTTATTTTCAACAATGGGTTAATTCTATCATCATTTATCAATTACGTCAGTTTTATTAAGTATAAATTAATGTCATTTGGTCACAGATCCAGGTCCACCTTCATCATCAATTTTATCATTTATTATTATTATATAGAATTAAAAATTCTCCATCCCTAGTTAATTTTCTATTCATTATCAAAATAAAGATCTTTAATTTAAAAGCTTATTTAAATTTTTTATAAAATAAATTTTTATTGTTTTTTATTATTTAAAAACCAAGGTAAATTTTTTCCATCTTGTGAATAAATTGACTTAAAGTTGCTGTTATTGTGGTGATAATTGTATAAAATAAAAGTCAAATATTGTAATTTATAATCATTATTATTATTTCTATTATTTATATAAAATTATATATATTTAAAACTCTAAAGCATTTTAATATGACCTTTAGTTTGAAACTAATCTCTAGTGCAATACTATCACCCTGATACCACGATTGACTCTGATACTAATCCACTACCACTGCTACTGTAATTACTATCAAACCTACTATTAAAATTACTATTGTTATTGAAATATGCTGTTACTTTGATCGCTATAATTAATAAGTTTGCAAACAGATTTCTAACTCTTTAATATAACCTTTGGGACTTTTGATTTCGATTTCTGCTTTTGCTAAGAGAATTTTAAGCGGCACTTCTTTCTTTATTGATTTTAGCCTTATTCTTAATGTTTATAGATCTACTACCAAATATGAGTATGGAAACTGTTTCGGCTTTGTTGTAGCTTGAAGGTGAGGAATTTATAGTGAGTCAATGAATTGATTACATTACTCAATGATAACAATGATTTATTATTCATTTTAACTTTGTCTAAAATTATACCTTGTACCCATGTTTTTGAAATCTTTTCTAGATAAACCTGTATTGAAGGATCCTTTTTTTTAAATTTTTTGGTTGAATATATAAAAGTAATTATTATTATTATAAAAGTACATTTAAAAAATGATGATAAATTAAATAAAATTCAAAATTAATTTTTTATATTTATAAATTTTTTTTTTTTTTTATTTTTTATTTTTTTTAAAAAATTTTAGGATAAATTTATTATTTTTTATATATAGATATATATAAAAATAAAATTTTTATAATAATATTGAAATTATTAAAAATACTAATAGAGATAAAGAAATTGAAATTTTAAGAGAACCATTACCAGCTGGTGATTCTGTTGGATTGTTAGATGCGGTTTCTGTTGGTTTTGGTGTAGGAGATGGCGATAATGATTGTGTTGGTTTGGGTGTGGTAGTTTCATTAGGTGTTTCTGTTATTGTGGGTGTTTCTGATGGTGTTGATGTAGTGATATTTTTAATGTTGCTACATAATACACTGAAGCCAGATTCACCAATTTTGATAAAATCATTGGATGGGACTAAACATGTAAAGGTATCCATATACCCCCTTTTATCATTACATTCATTAAATTGGGAAAAATAAAATGGATATCGATTAAATAAATATTTGGAATATATTCTAATGTAACCTTGGCAACCACGTTTGCATTCAGATAATTCTACTATTGAATAGTCACCCTCTTCATGGGTTCTACAAAACTCTGGGTCTCCATCTTTTTTAATATGAAAATACTTATATTTAAAGCTTTCTTCTTGAGACTTGACAGTAATTATTGAAATACAAATTAAAATTAAAAAACTATATATAAATTTCATTTTTTAAAAACTATAAAGTATAATATTAATTAATGAAGGTTTAGATGAATAATAAAACTTTTTTTTTTTTTTTTTTATTTTATAATTTTTTTAACAGGTTTGTTTTTAAATATTAATAGAACTATAGGTCTATTCAGATCATTCAAAGAAATATTATACTAAATTTAACACCAATGTTTTATTTTCTTTTTTAAAAGTTTTTTAATACAGTGTTTTTTTTTTTTTTGGGGGGGTTTGAAACTTTTGTAAAATCAATCATTTTCTAATAGTTTTTAAAGTTCATATTATTAGTATATTACAAATTTAGGTGCAAAGAATGTTTTTCATTTATTATTATTAGAAGAATCAAGTGGTAAAATGAACAGAATTTCAAGCAGGTTTATAAATTTAATTGATACATCTTAAAACCTGCTTGAAATGCTGTATATTTACGACTTGATTATTTTTTAAATAATTTATAAACTAAGAGTTCCATTTGTTTTAAAGAAATGACTGCATATTTCAATGAATGGATGCAAGATATTATTGAAGAATTTAGAGAATATATAAAATCATACGTGGACGATATTATTATTTGTTCAAAGACATTAGATGAATATATAATAAACATTAGAAATAATATTTTTAAATAAAATATTTTTAATTTAATTTAATTTTATATATATTTATATTTTATTTTTTTATTTAAATGAAAAATTAATTTAATATATTTATATTATTTTATAAATAGGTATGGTATGATATAAATGTGTGTATAAACTAACTTTTTGATTGTGCAAATCTTAAATGATATTCAGAAGGTAATGCAAAACTTTTTGAAGTAATTATTACTACCCAAAGAATCCATGAAATTGTAAAACTAATAAATTCAAACTGTTTTGAAGTTGAATTGTTGAATTAAAGGTATCATTCTTTTCATTGGCTCTATAATCATAATATATGAATGTAACCATACTTTCTTTAGCATTGAATAATTTCTAGTGTTTAGTAAACATTTTATTTGATTCTCTATTATAGTACATTCAATAAATGATGATAAATTTAATAAAAAAAAAATTTCAAAATTAATTTTTTTTATTTATTTTTAATTTTTTTTCTAAAAATAATTCTGCAACACCATAAACATTATTTTATTATAAACAAAATAAAAATAATACACCCACTTGAATTGGTATGTGATATAATGTGAAATATTTTTTATTTTTTTTTTTATTAAAATCTAAAATAAAAATGAAAACAAACATAATTTTTTTCTTTTCTTTTTTTTTTCATTTTCTTAAAAAATAAATTATAAAATAATAAAAGTTATTATATCAATTTTTTAATCTTATTTGTTGTACACTAGAAATAATTTATTCTTATGTAAATCGAATAATTATTAATTTAAATATACATACATCGTATAATGATAAAAAATCAATTAATTTTTTTTTTTTTTTTTTAAAAAATCATTTTTAAAATGAAATAGTTAGTATAATGTTTTGGATATCATTTAAAAGAAAATTAAATAAAAAATCGAAATAAAATTAAAAAAAAGATCAATAATCAGTATAAAAAAAAGATATAAACTAAATTATTACTTTATAATTATTTTTTTTATTTTTTTCAATATATTATAAAAAAAATTAGAATTTTCAAAACAGTTCTTTCTTTTTAAAAATTTTTTTTTTGTATTTATTTGAATTTTTTTTTTTTAATTTTTAAATTTCATTACTGAAACAAATTATTACAATCATAATAAAATAAAATGTTTTCATTAATGGATTTAGTTTTCTATTTTTTTGCAGTTCTAGTTATTTTTTACTGTATATTTTCAACCAATAATAATTTTAATGATCAAATGAACCAACAAACTCAACAACAAACCCAACAACAAACCCAACAACAAACCCAACAACAAACTCAACAAACCCAACAACAAACTCAACAAACCCAACAACAAACCCAACAAACCCAACAACAAACCCAACAACAAACCCAACAACAACACCCACAACACACCCCAACAACCCATTACAGTTTAGTTGAAAATATAGATCAGATAATTCAACAACAACAACAACAACAACAAAAACAAAAACAACATCAACATCATCAACAACAACCACAAATCACTCCAACGACCTATTCTAATTTTGATGAGGGAATAGATAAACAAAACCAACAACAACAACAACAACAACAACATCAGCACCAATATCAACATCATCATCAGGATCATCAGCATCAACATAATCATAAAAAAAGAGCATATGCCATGGACACAAAACAAGATATTGAAAGAAGAGTAAAACAAAAGGTCCATGAGGCTTGGAATATGATTGATGAAATAGAAACAAAAAGATTTAGAACAGATTATAATGGTCCAACTCTTTTATTGACAAATTTCAGCGAAAGTGAACAAATGATAAAAAATAAAAGAGAAAAAGATGAAAAGAGACGAAGAGAAAAGGAAAGAAAAAGACAAAAACAAATTGAAAAGAGAAGAAAAGAAAAAGAAAGGAAAAGACAAAAAGAAATGGAAAAAGAAAATAGAAAAAAGAGAAAAGAAAGGGATAAAGAAGGAGATGGAAGAGATAAAAAAAAGAAAATTAAATTTTCGCAAAATAAAGATCAATGATGGATGAAGAGTGTAATTATTCATACATTGGGTGTTCCATATATTCCATTAAATCGAGGTTCAGTATTTTCTTTATAATTGTGCTTTTCAAGTAATTCATTAAACACTGGAGTTTTTTTTCAGGTCACCATCAAACATTTGGGGTTCAATATCTTCTTTTTAATCGAGGTTTTCAAGACATTCATCAAAAATTTGGGATTCAGTATTTTCTTTTTAATCGGTGTTTTCAAGTCAATAGTAATACATTGGGGTTTTCAAGTCATTCATCAAACATTGAGGTTCAGTATATTCTTTTTAATTGGGGTTTTCAAGTCATTCATCATACATTTGGGTTGTTTTTCAAATCTTTCATCATACATTGTGGGTTTATTAAGTTATTCAAACGCTGTGGTTTTTTCAAATCGTTCATCATACATTGTGGGTTGTTTTTTCAAATCTTTCATCATGCATTGTGGGTTTATTAAGTTATTCAAACGCTGTGGTTTTTAGTTCGTCAAACATTGTGGGTTTTTACTTCATCAAACATTGTGGGTTTTTTTAATTCATTAAACACTGTGGGTTTTCAAGTCATTCAAACATTGTGGGTTTTCAAGTCATTCATTAAACATTAGGGTTGTTTTTCAAATCGTTCATCATTCATTGGGTTTAGTTTATTCTTTTTTAAATTGGGTTTTTTACGTCATTTATCAAGCATTGGGTTTTTTCAAGTCACCTATTATTTATTGGGGTTTACTTAATTCTGGTTTTCAGGTCATTCATCATTCATTGGGGTACTTTTACTTTAAAGGTATTTATAAAGTTAATATTTTTATAAATGTTATTATTATTTTTGAATATAAAAGAAACTAATATTTAATTTTAAAACTTAAAAAGATTTGAATACTTTCTATTTCAACACATAATAATATAAATATAAATAATAATATAACGAAAATGATAATAATGAAAATAAAAATGATAATAATATCAATAATAATCACTTTCAAATAACGATTATAATAATAAAACAAAAAACAAAAATAATGGATAAGAATATATTATAAATAATAATGCAAAATTCGATCCAGACAAGGAAAAAGATAATAGAGTAAATAATATTAATATGGAATAATAATCATCAAAACAATCATGTCATATAAAAATAAGAAAAGTAATGCATCCAACTCTATTCATTCATCAATTCTTTATGCCTTCCAAATCTAAATCCAGTTTAATCAATTTTAAAAAAATCGAAATTTCAATTCTAAAATCTATTTACTCTGAATTAATTGCATTCTTTCCTATAAAGTTTATTTTCAACAATGGGTTTATTCTATCATCATTTATCAATTAAATACCATCAACAAAAACAATTAACACTTTCATCCGTTTTATTAAGTACAAATTAATGTCATTTGGTCACAGATCCGGGTCAACCTTCATCATCAATTTTATCATTTATTATTATTATATAGAATAAAAAATTCTCCATCCCTAGTTAATTTCTATTCATTATCAAAATAAAGATCTATAATTTTAAAAAAATAATTATATTTTAATAAAAAAAAAAAAAAATTCAAAATTAATTTTTTTATTTTTTTATTTATTTTTTTATTTTCTAAAAATAACACTGCACAATTGTTTTATATAATGTTATACTAATTAAAAATAAAATACAATCACTAAACTACTACACATAGACGTATCACCATTAAATAAAGCATACCAACAATGAAGCAGTTTTAAAAGATAAAGAATGTCAAATATTTAGCTTTTCAATATACATATATATTCTCAAACATTAGCAAAGACACGCCATCAAACCAATTGATTTATGAACAGTATTCAAGAAAGATTAAATATTGTAAAGTATGCAATTACGATATCAAATATTTTGGTATTGAGGATTTTAAAACCCGATAAAAGAATGTTTGTGCAACACTTTTAAGATCAGCAAATTCTAAAGTATCAAATATTTAGAATCGATTGGTGTCAAATT
Source organism: Dictyostelium purpureum (assembly GCF_000190715.1). Taxonomy (NCBI): domain Eukaryota; phylum Evosea; class Eumycetozoa; order Dictyosteliales; family Dictyosteliaceae; genus Dictyostelium; species Dictyostelium purpureum. Next base: position 36,641 of record NW_003519379.1, read on the forward strand.
AAATATAATATATTATCATCAGAATCAAATCAAAACAACAAAAGTTCAATAAAAGTCAATTTCACACAAAATACAATCACATGGAGTGGTAACATATATCTATATTATACCACAGAAAAAGAATGTTCATCTAAATACCATGAACATGGAATATGCGATAAAACAACAGGTACATGCAAATGTAATTCAGAATACACAGGTTTCGATTGTTCATCACCAATTAATAACAATAATAATAATAATCAAGCAGAAACAGAAACAGAAACCAATAACAATGGAACAGTTATAATTAAAAATCAATTTATAGGATATTCAATATCGATTCAATTATAGAATTAGACATTAACAATCAACAAATAGCAATATTCAATTTATCAAACAACTAGATATTTGCAAATAAGCAAGAATCAGTCACCACATTCAATCAAATAAGAATTAAAGAAGACAATACTATTGCAATAATAAAATTAATAATAGAAAAAGTAAACGATAAAGATAAAGGTTTCACATTTGCAGGTAATCAATTCACAGTTACAAAAGGAGGATTCAAATTATCATTATCAATTTCAAACTGGTTATTCAAAAGCAATATCAATACATTCCAAGTACAAATGACATCAGACATACAGGTTGACTCATCAAACAGCAACAATAAATGTAATAGAGATGATAATGAGGCAACTATCGAATCTTCATCAAATAATAACTATTTATTGAATAATATAAACTATTTAAAAGTTATTAAAAACAAAAGAATACTTTATGCAGGATTCCAACAATATCGAGAAATCAATAATCCATCATCTTATAATATGGCAATCGAAATACTCAAATCAAATAATTTTAAAATTACACCCTTTTACAACCCATCTCAAAACCTCTACTAATACTCAACAACAGCATAGTTCAGAGGAGAGAAATCAAAATAAAAAAAGATTTGATGTTTGGTCATTTATGTTCCTTAGCTCATTATTAAAGTTATTACCTCCACATTTAATTTTAAGTTCATTAGACTTATTCATTCAAAACAGTAGTAATCAACAACTAACTTTACAGATGATCGTAAGAGATTGGTAATTAATTTAGTTTCATTTAAAGGTGGATCCAATGCATTATCAACAAAAGCCGGTGCCGATTGATTCCAAAAAGAAAAGAAATATTAAGAGGGCGGTTTCGACCTCGATGATATTGCCGAAAGAGAATTATTAGCTACTAAAACCATTGAAGATGTCGCCAATTCTTAATTGGCTGCAAAGTCAAAGAGATAAAGAAAGAAGATGCTCCTGATGTCACGGAAACTATTCTTGAAGCCGCTTTGGCAACTACTAGTGCTACATCAACTTTGGTCGGTGCTGCAACATTGTCTCAAAGAGAACGTGTCAAAAAAGGTAGAACTAGTGATGGTGGTCAAATGTATATAATTAATTTCTACTGCTAAAGCTGTTGCTGCCGCAACCAAAGCATTGGTAGATAAAAAATAATATAAAGTAAATATGTAAAATCTGATTTAAAACATAAAAGAAACTCAATTTAATACAAAGTTATTTAAAATCATAAATAAAATTTTAGCCTTATTTTTAAATAAAGTATTTCTTTTTTTAATCTAAAATTATTAATTTGCTTAAAAACAAATAAAATTTTTTATTTCTTTTATTTTAAAAAAGATAATTTTATTTATTTATTTCCACCGTTTTTTTTAATTTTAATATCTTTTGTGGAACTGATTCCTATTGATATAGCACGAATTTGACTATTCCATTCAACGAGAAGAGGACATGAATCAATTGTATAAATCTTGATTTGAATTATCTTTCCAAAATCTGAGATTTTCACCTTTCTTAAGATTTCGAAAAAATTTACTATGAAGCTATAGTTTTCTTGATCTGCTTTTTTTATTTTCCAAAGGGGTAATGGTGGAATCTGGGCCTGGTTTGATACCTAATAAACTTGCTCTTTCTGAATACAAAATTGAAAATTCTGTCATAATAATAATATTTTGGTTTCTCTTCTGGTGGTGCCATATCATTAACAAAAAAGAGTCTTCCCATCCAAGTCATTAACACTTATATTTGTTTCTCCATTTTGAAAAAAAAATATTTTATTATTCCTATTATTATTACTATTATTGTATGTTGTTATTTATATTATAGCACATTCAATAAATGATGATAAATTTAATAATAAAAAAAAAATAAAAAATAAAAATTTCAAAATTAATTTTTTTTTTTTCTAAAAATAATTTTGCACCACCATAAACATTATTTTATTATAAACAACTAAATTCTAAATTTATATAAATAAAAATAATTAAAAAATTAAAAAAAAAAAATTTATTTATTATAATGTGCTTTATTTATACCTGCCTATAAACACACCTCCTCGATAATAAAATGACAATAAAAATAAAAAGCAATCAATAATATATTAAATAATAATATAGGTATTCATTTTTAATAACTAAATTCCAAAATCAAAAGAAAAGGTAGAATTTAAAACACTTTATTCTATAGAACTAGATTACATCAATATTAGATTTTATAATATTTTTTTTTCTTTCTTATTTTTTTTTTTTAATTCATAAATAACTTAAAAAAAACTAAATAAAATTATTATTTTTTTTTACCACATTTATAGATTAAAAAATCACCTTCTCTATCAAATAATAATATAAACAATGATTAACAGTTAATTAATTTATCACCTATACAAAATACTCCAGGACTTGTTTAAATACACCATTCGAGAATTACAGGTCTATATGAATAATTTAAAAGCTCCCCCAAGGGAATTATAAAAAATATTTTATAAAAAAAATAAAAATTTTATTCAAATATTAATTTTATTATTATATCAATTTTTTAATTTAATTTGTTTTGTTATTTTATTTGTTGTACACTAGAAATAATTTATTTATATTTATATTTTTTTCTTTATAAAATAACCCTATATAATAATTAAATAAATGGAATAATTTAAATTCAGTTGTATGCATCATAAAATGATAAAAAATCAATTAATAAATTTTTTTTTTTTTTTTTTTTTTTAAAAATCATTTTTAAAATGAAATAGTTAGTATAATGTTTTGGATATCATTTAAAAGAAAATTAAATAAAAAATCGAAATAAAATAAAAAAAATGATCAATAATCAGTATAAAAAAAAGATATAAACTAAATTATTACTTTATAATTATTTTTTTTATTTTTTTCAATATATTATAAAAAAAATTAGAATTTTCAAAACAGTTCTTTCTTTTTATAAAATTTTTTTTTGTATTTATTTGAATTTTTTTTTTTTTAATTTTTAAATTTCATTACTTAAACAAATTATTACAATCATAATAAAATAAAATGTTTTCATTAATAGATTTAATTTTCTATTTTTTTGCAGTAATAGTTATTCTATACTGCAAATTTTCAACCAATAATAATGACCAACAAACCCAACAAACCCAACCACAACAAACCCAACAACAAACCCAACAACAAACAATTATCAAATTATTCAAATAAAAAATTAATAATATAAAAAATAAATTAATATAAATCTATAAAAAAAAATATTTATTTTTTCTTTATTCTTTTTTTTCTTTTTTACAATATATAGTTCATTATCAACATCAATATCAACATCAGCATCAACATCAACATCATCAACTACAACTACAATATACACCACACCCACACTCACAACCACAAATTCTTCCAACAACATATTCTAATTTTGATGAGGAATTAGATCAAAAAAACAAACAACAACAAAATCATCATCAACACCAATATCAACATCATCATCAGGATCAGCATCAGCATCAAATTAATCATAAAAAAAGAGAAAAAAGCCATGGAAACAAAACAAGAAATAGAAAGAAGAGTAAAACAAAAGGTCCATGAGGCTTGGAATGAGTTTGATGAAATAGCAAAAAAAAGAAATCAAACTGATAATAATGGTCCAACTCTTTTATTAACAAATTATAGCCAAAATGAACAAATGATAAAAAATAAAAGAGAAAAAGATGAAAAGAGACGAAAAGAAAAGAAAAGAAAAAGAAAAAAAGAAATTGAAAAGAGAAGAAAAGAAAAAGAAAGGAAAAAACAAAAAGAAATGGAAAAAGAAAATAGAAAAAAGAGAAAAGAAAGGGATAAAGAAGGAGATGGAAGAGATAAAAAAAAGAAAATTAAATTTTCACAAAATGAAAATAAATAATTAATGAAAAACCAAAATACAAAGTTAGAGTTTAATTCATATTTGGTTTAATTCTTTCTCTTTCAAGCTTCACAAGTTCTCTTTAAGTCTACATGGGGATATTCATTATTTTAAGGGTAGTTATAATATTAATATTTATATTAAATTTGATTATAAAAGAAACCAATATCTAATTTTAATATTTATTTAGTCCAGATTCAATTCTTTCTTTTTCAGTTTCAATACGTTATTTATTTCGAGTAGTTATTCATACATTGGGAGTTCCATATGTTCCATTATATCGCGATTCAGTATTTTCTTTATAATTGTGTTTTTCAAGTAATTCATTTAGCACTGGGGTTTTTTTCAGGTCACTCATCAAGCATTTGGGGTTCAATTTCTTCTTTTTAATCTGCATTCATCAAACATTTGGGGTTCAGTATTTTCTTTTTAATAGGGGTTACCAAGTCATTCATCAAACATTGGGGGTTCGATATATTCTTTCTAATTGGAGTTTTCAAGTCATTCATCATACATTGGGGCTCAACTTATTCTTTTTAAATGTTGTTTTCGAGTCATTTATTAAATATTGGGGTTGTTTTTCAATTATTTCATCATACATTGCCGGTTTATTAAGTCATTCAAACGCTGTGGTTTTTTCAATCGTTCTTCATACATTGGGGTTGTTTTTCAAATCTTTCATCATATATTGTGGGTTTATTAAATCATTCAAACGCTGTGGTTTTTTCAAATCGTTCATCATACACTGGGGTTGTTTTTCAAATCTTTCATCTTACATTGTGGGTTTATAAAGTTATTCAAACGCTGTGGTTTTTAATTCGTCAATCATTGTGGGGTTTTAATTCATTAAACATTGTGTTTTTTAATTCATTAAACATTGTGGGTTTTCAAGTCATTCATTAAACATTAGGGTTGTTTTTCAAATCGTTCATCATTCATTGGGTTTAGTTTATTCTTTTTAAATTGGGTTTTTTACGTCATTTATCAAGCATTGGGTTTTTTCAAGTCACCTATTATTTATTGGGGTTTACTTAATTCTTATTAATTGTGGTTTTCAGGTCATTCATCATTCATTGGCTTATTTGTACTTTAAAGGTATTTATAATATTAATATTTATAATTGTTATTATTTTTGAATATAAAAGAAACTAATATTTAATTTTAAAACTTAAAAAGATTAGAATACTTTCTATTTAATAATTATAAATATAAATAATAATATTAATAATAACGATTATCATAATGATAATAATGAAAATAATGAAAATAAAAATGATAATAATATAAATAATAGTCATATTCAAATAACGATTATAATAATAAAACAAAAAACAAAAATAATGGATATAGATTATATTATAAATAATAATGCAAAATTCGATCTAGACAAGGAAAAAGATAATAGAGTAAATATTAATATGGAATTATAATCATCAAAATAATCATGTCATATAAAAATAAGAAAAGTAATCCATCCAACTCTATTCATTCATCAATTCTTTATGCCTTCCAAATCTAAATCCAAGTTAATCAATTTGAAAAAAATCGAAATTTCAATTCTAAAATCTATTTACTCTGAATTAATTGCATTCTTTTCTATAAAGTTTATTTCAACAATGGGTTTATTCTATCATCATTTATCAATTAAACACCATCAACAAAAACAATTAACACTTTCATCCGTTTTATTAAGTACAAATTAATGTCATTTGGTCACAGATCCGGGTCAACCTTCATCATCAATTTTATCATTTATTATTATTATATAGAATTAAAAATTCTCCGTCCCTAGTTAATTTTCTATTCATTATCAAAATAAAGATCTATAATTTTAAGCTTTTTTAAATTTTTTAATAAAATAAATTTTTATTGTTTTTTATTATTTAAAAACCATATGGTAAATTTTTTCCATCTTGTTTGAAATCTTTTCTAAATTAACCAAATATAATTAACCTGTATTGACGGATCCTATTTTTAAATTTTTTGGTTGAATATATAAAAGTGATGATAAATTTAATAAAAAAAAAAAAAATTCAAAATAATTTTTTTTATTTTTTTTTTTTTATTTTCTAAAAATAATTCTGCACCACCATAAACATTATTTTATTATAAACTAAATAAAAATAAAAATAAAATAACAATATTTATATTATAATATAATATCCTTCTTTAATGTATTTTAAGCTTAAAATACAAAGACACATCACTAAACAATTGTTTTATATAATGTTATACTAATTAAAAATAAAATACAATCACTAAACTACTACACATAGACGTATCACCATTAAATAAAGCATACCAACAGTGAAGCAGTTTTAAAAGATAAAGAATGTCAAATATTTAGCTTTTCAATGTACATATATTCCCAAACATTAGCAAAGACACACCATCAAACCAATTGATTTATTGACTGTCAAATATTTAGCATTGAAGATTTTAAAACCCTATAAAATAATGCTTGTACAACTAAAAAACACTTTTAAGATCAGCAAATTCTAAAGTATCAAATATTTAGAATCGATTGGTGTCAAAATACAATCACATGGAGTGGTAACATATATCCATATTATACCACAGAAAAAGAATGTTGATCTAAATACCATGAACATGGAATTTGCGATAAAACAACAGGTACATTTGCAAATGTAAATCAGAATACACAGGTTTCGATTGTTCATCACCAATTAATAACAATAATAATAATAATCAAGCAGAAACAAAAACAGAAACCAATAACAATGGAACAGTTATAATTAAAAATCAATTTATAGGATATTCAATATCGATTCAATTATAGAGATAGACTTTAACAATCAACAAATAACAATATTCAATTTATCAAACAACTAGATATTTGCAAATAAGCAAGAATCAGTCACCACATTCAATCAAATAAGAATTAATGAAGACAATACCAATGCAATAATAAAATTAATATTAGAAAAAGTAAACGATAAAGATAAAGGTTTCACATTTGCAGGTAATCAATTCACAGTTACAAAAGGAGGATTCAAATTATCATTATCAATTTCAAACTGGTTATTCAAAAGCAATATCAATACATCCCAAGTACAAATGACATCAGACATACTTTATGTAGGATTCCAACAATATCGAGAAATCAATAATCCATCATCTTATAATATGGCAATCGAAATACTCAAATCAAATAATTTTAAAATAACACCCATCTCAAAACCTCTAGTAATACTCAACAACAGCATAGTTCAGAGGAGAGAAATCAAAATAAAAAAAGATTTGATGTTTGGTCATTTATGTTCTTTAGCTCATTATTAAAGTTATTATCTCCACATTTAATTTTAAGCTCATTAGACTTATTCATTCAAAACAGTAGCAATCAACAACTAACTTTACAGATGATCAAATTAAAAGAATTGCATGTGAAATGAGTGATATTAGTTATGATTTGGTAGAAGGAATTAAAGTTTGTACCCTTGATGAAACAATATATACATATCTCTTAGATTCAGATTCAAAAGAGAAATATATTCAAGATAATAATAAATCTCCAGTTATGTGTATACCTCGTAAACCTCATGCAAATGGTCTTTTAAGCTTATGGTTGGAACCTTTTTAGAACGTATTCATCATTTTACAAACAATTATCAAATTATTCAAATAAAAAATTAATAATATAAAAAATAAATTAATATAAATCTATAAAAAAAAATATTTATTTTTTCTTTATTCTTTTTTTTCTTTTTTACAATATATAGTTCATTATTTAAATACGTTTTTTTAATTGAACAGAGTATTCAGGACAATTTAATACAAGTCCAAAAGTTCCCTCTTCACTAATTGGAACTGATGGGTTTGGATTGCAAAATTTATAGTTTCTAATAAGAGTAACGGTGGTGGTAAATAATACATAGTCAGCAAATGATTTTCCCAAACATTGACGTAATCCAAGTGAAAAGTGGTATGATGGTTTTTCTTTTGGGTTTAAAAATCTTTCTGGTATAAATTTTAAAGCATTTTCCCAATATTCATCAGATCTGTGAGTGGAATATAGATTTTGAATGATTTGTGTTCCTTTGGATATTTTATAACCCATTATTTCTACATCTTCTGATGTTTGGTGTGGTTCTGATAAAGGTGCTACAGAAAATAATCTATGGGCCTCTTTAATAGCTGCAACGGTGAATGGACACTTTAAATGATCTGATGTTGATATATCGTCACCTTTTAAATTGTGTGTAATTTCACTATAGATTTTTTCTTGAATTTCTGGATTGTTAATAAGTGCTGCTATTAAGAATGACAATGTATTTGAACTACTATCAGTACCTGCTAAAATTAAATTGGTTGATGAGTTAATTACACTTTCATATTTAATTTCACCCTCTTTATATTTTTCAAAATAGCATTCCATCATTGATTTCTTCCTTTGCTCACTTTCATCTGCATTTGTTTTGCTTAAATTGTTATATTCATCATAGTTCTTTTCATAATCATCAATTATGCTTTTAGAGTAGTCTGTTAAAACTTTAAAATCTTTGAATAGGCTGTTTCTGGTTAGATTGATTATATCTATTGGTAATAAAAATGGTACATAATCTGAGTATATAAACTGACCTGAAGATTGGAAAAATCGTGTGATTGATTCAATAAGTTGGCTTTTTGTTTCTAAATTTTCATGAGTACCAAAAACTAGCTTGAGCATTATGTTTAAAAGCATTTCTTTAATTGAAAATGTTATATTTGTAACAATTGAATCATCATCTTTATAAATTTGGGATATCATATTTTCCACCTGATATTGAATTTCAGGCTGATAGCTTTTTATCTTTCTAGTTGTCATTTCTGTTAAAACCACATTCTTTAAAGTGTGCCAATAATCCCCGTTTGTGTGAATGATATCTAAACCATTGTTTTGTTTTCTACTAGTTCGAACAAATCTTTCATGAAATTCCTTCTTTTTTTTTAAAAAACATTCTTCCAACATTTCATTTCCAGTTAATACAACAGTTTCTACATTTCCTAATCTAAGTCTATATATGGGTCCATATTGTTTGTATAGTTTATCAATACTATATGCCACATTATCAAGTCTAATTTGTAATAAATTACCAAATATTGGTATTTCTTGAGGACCAGGGATAAATCTATTGATTTTTTTCTTATTATCAATAAATAACAAATCCTGTAGTAGTAATAAAATTAGAATTTAAGTTTTTTTTTTATTTAATAAAGATTTATACCTTTAAGACTAAAATAGTTATAAACAATATAATTGTTAATATTATAGTATTTATTATTATACTCATTATATTTTAATATAGGAGGTTATATAAAATGATTAATTTTATTTTTTGTTTTATAAAATATTTTTATTTTTTATTTGATAATGAGAGAATATTAAATCTTAACTAACTAATAACCACAAAATTGTGTTTAAATATAAAAAAAGGGGTAAAATATTTAAAAAAATTAATTACTAATTTTATTTTTATAGCAATTAAATGAGAATATAACAGATAATCTGTAAAAAAAAAATAATTGTTAAATTGAAAAATTAATTTCAATATATAAAAAAAAAATACATACAATCTATAAAAATAAGAACTCTAAAGATCTTTTATTTATTAATTTTTATTAATTTAAGGTTTTATTTAATGATGATATATTTTCTATTAGTGAGTAGTATGTATAAGGAAATGCATCCTTTATAAAATTATTACTTTTTAATAGTTCTTCATTTAAAATTAAAATCTCTTTTAAATTATTATTATGGTTTATGTAAGGAGCTATTTCTAATATTGATCTGTTAAGGAATTCACATGAGTTTCTGAATAAATATGGATGAAAAGAATGGAATGTTGGAACAGTTTCATTAGAATCTTGGACATTGAGATCTTTTAGTTCTTTAATAGTGCTTATTTGGTGCGTTGTTATAATATTTAAAATTTTTGGTATAATGAAATTGACATTATTAATAATTAATTGGTTTATTGTATTATTTCCGTGTGCCAGTGTTTGATCTAAATAAATATTTGAAATTAAAAATATTATTTCTTGTTGAATTGAGCGATGATCTACTATATAAATATTATTACTGTTGCTATATTTATCTATTAAATTGTTTATAAAGCTGTGGTGTGTAAGTATTATGTTGTTGATTTGGTTTTGTTGGTTTGAATAATTTGAAAGATTTGATAAAAAATATAATGCCTCTTTTAATAACCTATTTTTATTATCCACAGAGCTATAAATTATTGATGCTATTAGTGATTCTAGTTTATTTGATTTTTGGAGTTCTCTTAAAATTGGTATAAATATTGTAGGTTTAACTACAACCAAGCCAAAAATTCTAATACATGGTACAACTAATAATGATAAACTACTATTACTACTATTAAATATATTTGTAAATAACTCTATTATTATTAAAAATATTGATAGGGTATTGCTTGTTAATTTTGTTTCATTTATTATATATTCGGTTGGGTATTGTTGATTAAAATTATCGAATTGAAATAAAATATCATTTAATAACCATAGTAAATAGTTTAAAACTTCAATTTGATAGTTGTTATTGGTTTTATCTATTCTTAGCTTTCTAAATAAAATTTGCTCATTTAATAGCTCAAATATTTTATTATCTTTGAATAAATCTAAATAACTTTGTTTTTTTGCTAAATTTTCTGATAGTATTGACGAAAGTGTAAAGCATGTTGTAATTGTAAGTGACGGGATTTTAGATGACAGCATCTCGATCATTGGAGGTAGTATACCTTGGTGTAATAAGACATCTCTTTGCTCCACTGAATCCAATGCAATATTACCCAGTGCCCATGCACATTGATCTTGTAATGTACTATTTCTTGTTGATAGATGATTAATTAATAGTGGTGTTGCCATTGATATTGATTCTGTATGCTCATGTTCACAACTTGCTATATTTGTAATACACCACGCTGCATCTAACTGGTTTTGATCGTTCAATGGGTCATTTAACATTTTTAATAAAAAAATTATAAATAAATTTTCTCGATTTTTTGTTTTATTTGAATCAGTCGCAGTGGCTGTTGTGGTTGTTGTAGCTGTTGTTTGTATAGGTTTACTATCATCTTTATAATTAACTAATAAATCAACTGCTATATTTGAGTTGTTTGAGGATAATAAGTTTCTTAATGCTATTAATATTTGCTTTCTTTGGTGTGGTGAAGCTTTTTTATGTTGGTTTAATAATCTCTTTTTAAAAATAAATTAGTAAATATTTAGTTTAAATCTATTTGACAAACTCTATGCATATAGTTTTAAAATACCTACAATTTTATTATATAGATCCTTTAATTCATTTTTTATAGAGTCGGGGGTAATGGTATTGTTTTGATTTAATGTTGATAGTTTCTGTCTTTTTTCTAAAATTAACTGGTTTTTTAATTTTTGTCTTTGAATATCTTGTTTTTCTTTTCTTTTCTCTTTAAATTCATCGTTGGTTGTAATCTTCCTAAACTCGTTGATTCTTTTATTTGGCGAAGATACCGATGATGGTGAAGATGACATTTGAAATTTTAAAAAAAAAAAAAAAAATTTTAAAAATTAAAAAAAAAAGAAATTTTTAAAAAATAAAAAAAAATTAAAAAAGGAAACACTAAATCTTTTTTTCATCTAAATTTAATTATTTAATTTAGATGATATTAATAATAAAATGAAAAAAAAAATAAAAAAAAAAATAAAAAAATAAATATAAAAATAAAAAAAACAATTTGGCGGCAACAAATTTTAACATTAAAAAGCTTTATTATAATATTATTTTAAATAGATTTTTATTTAGTTGTGAAAAAAAAATTTTATTCGAAGGGATATTTTCGAAAATACGGTTCTTAAATATTCCATTCGTTTTTCGGATAACATTTTTTTTTGGAAACCGATGCTGAGGGGTAAGGCAAAAATTTGTTTTTAGCAATTAATAGAAAAAACTGGCATTAAATATCATTGCTTTTGTTTTAGATCATCAAATTAGCATTTAAACTTTTATAAAATTATAATAAATATTATAAAATAAAAAAAAATAATAAAATTTTAATTTAATTTTAAAAAAAAAAAAAATTAAATTATTTATTATTTTTTTATCTATTTATTTCTTTAAAAAAAAAAAAAAATTTATTTATTTTTATATAAAAATATAAATAAATAAAAAATAT
>NW_003519379.1:49688-51371 GCF_000190715.1 Dictyostelium purpureum
GACTAACTGGTAAACTCCGTAAAAGGAAAGTTTTCATTTTATTTCTAATTCAAACAAAAAAAAAAAACAATTTTCGATCAACCAATAAATAAACAAATAAAATAAATAGATTAAATAGATTAATATTTTTTATCTAGAAATTTTTTTTTTTTTTTAAAGGTTTAAAATTTTATTAGGGATATGTGTTTCCTTTTATGATAGATTAAAATTTCCAAAAAAGGAATACCCAATTTGGTTATAATCTTTTATATACTAAAGGAAATTATAGATTCTTTATTATAATTCAAAAATTTTATTATTTTCTAATTTTTTTTTTTTTTTTTTTTTTTTAAATTTTTTATATTTTTTAGTAATTTAGTATGGATCATCTAAATCAATATACAACTATTAACACATAAATAAATAAAACCAGGTTATTCTACACAAGTATAAAAACACAAAGAAGCACGTTGTTAATAGAATAGGTGATCAGAAATAATACCTCTACACAACAAAATAGAAATAACAATGTAAAAATATCAACAAAATACCCACCAATTAATAAATTAGGTTATATTACAAGCGCATAAAAATCTTTGTAACAAATCAAATGTAATGATGAGGATAGATGCCAATAAGGTTAATGATGGTAGCTATTTAGGCAGTTGAAGCTGTAACTTATTTTTCAAATGGTGTGTTAAGAGATAAAGATTAAAGTATGGTACTTAGGTTCAAATGTTATCTCTATAGTAGCAAGAAATAGAATAGATTGTAATATAAAAAGGTTTCTATTTCAAGCATAAAAATTACAAACGAAATAAGAATCAAGGAAAATATGTTATTCAAATAGGGATTAGATACAGCACTGCTTTCAGAATAATTGAAAAAGTTTGGTACATGAATTTACACGTACTTAGAGTAGTAGAAATAAAATTAAATCAAAATGATCAAATGATCAATTATCTCAAATATAAAAATACAGATGGTTAGTGTAATAGGAGGAAGTCTATTTGGGTCTTTATTCAAAGTGGCTGTAATGTTTTCATAAAACATTTTAGAATTAAAAAATAGTTCAGTTATAATTATATCTTCAACCAAATAATATATTTATATTTTCCTTTATTTTAAATATTTTATAAAAATTAAAAATAAAATAAAATAAAAATAAAATTTAAAAAATAAAAAAATTAAAAAATAGTTTTAGGTTTGTAATGTAGATATGAATATACTAAGTATTTAAGTAAATAATAATTTAAAAAGTTATAAAACTATGTATTTATTTATGTTATGATAAAATCATTTATTTTCAAATTATATAATTTTATTTTTTTAAATTTTAAATATTTTTATAATTTTTATTATTTAAATCAAATAATTAAAACTATTTAAATTAGTTGATTAATGGAGACCTTCTTGACAAGATTCCCTAAATTGAAATGAATTTTTTTAATTTTCTATGTGTTGATATGCTTGTATATTAAGTCTATTTTGATGTGTTAAAAAATTATTCTCGACTGAAACTGTTTTTGCAATTTCATCTTCAAAATGACTTACTAATTTTGGACAATCATCTGGGTGGTGAGGGTTGGGGTTGGGGTTGGGTTGGAGTTGGAGTTGGAGTTGGATTTGGAGTTGGATTTGGGGTTGGGGTTGGGGTTGGATTTGGAGTTGGAGCTGTTGTTGATCTGATGTTGTAGTATGAGT
>NW_003519379.1:51471-97858 GCF_000190715.1 Dictyostelium purpureum
GAGTTGGAGTTGGAGCTGGGGTTGGAGTTGGAGTTGGAGCTGGGGTTGGAGTTTGGTGTTGGTGTTGGAGTTGGTGTTGGTGTTGGAGTGGTCCATTAATTGTTATAATTTTCTATTAATTGTTTTTTGGTGGTGATGTAATGTTTTGATTATGAGTTTTGATATATAATATATAATATTTAATATTTTCTTTATTCTTTGCATAAATTTTGATAATTCTGTATTGATGGTGAAAGGGGTGAGCTATTTGAGGTTACACTTGGATAACTATTTAGGCATGCATTGGAGATTGTGCTAATTGGGGAACAAGTTTCTGATCCATTTCTTGAAAAAATAATTGATGATTTGGCCATATCATCGTATTATTATTTTTTCAAAGACAATTTGGATTCTGACTCTTTTAATTTTAAACCTAGTTCTAAAATTTGTTTATCGGCAACTTTTTTTATTTCAGATAATTGTTCCGATGCATTCTCCAATCTTTCTTCGGCACGTACTTTTAAGAAATTAAATTTCTTTACTTGAACTTGGACTTCGGTATTGAGTTTTGAGTTTGTTTCTTCAAGTTGAATATTTTTCTGAATTAAAAGAATAAAATAAAATTAAAAAAAGATATTAGTAAAATGAAAAATATTTTTATATTATTAAATTTTAATTAACAATTATTAAATCATTAACTATTAGTTTTTATATATGTTTTTTATTAATATTTATTTACCTTTTTTAATTGATCATTTTCTTCTAATGCATTTCTTAATTTATTTGATTCTGATTCTGCCAAAGGTTTTTCTAATACCCCTTTCATTGTATTTTCATATTCTGATAACAAGACTTTTAGTTTTGAGGATTTAATTTGTTTTTTTACCAATTTTAATTTCATAGCCTCATTTTCTTTTGATAGAGTTGCTTTTTCATTGGAAAACTAAATATTTTTAAAAAATAAAAATTAATAAATTAATATATATAGTTTAATGTTATATGAAACTTACATTCATGAGATGCTCCATCTTTTGCTTCTCTAAAAGACGATCTACATCCTCTTTGGAAAACATTTTGCTATTATTATTTTGTTGTTGTGGACAATAATAATAATTAATGATGATGGTGGTGATGAGGGAATTAAAAATTGAATATAAAAAAATAAAGAAAACAATAACTAAATTATCTAATGAAAACATTTTTAATGATTATTATATAAAGAAGTGGTGGTGATTAAATATATAAAATATGTGGTAATGTAAAAAAATTAATGATATACTGAATACAAAAGAATTTATAGTTTTGGTATGCTTTAATTTGAAAAAAAAAAATTTTGAAAAAAATTATAGTATTATATAAAAAAGAAAAATAAAATATGATAAAAAGAAAAAAAAAATTAAAAAAAAAAGAAAATATAACAAAATAAAAATTATAATTATTAAATTATAAAAAAATTAAAAAATTAAAAAAAAATAAAAAATAATAATGTTCTGTTTAATTTAAAATTTTTAATAGTACTCATATATTTTTCATTTATTTTTTAACTTTTTTATTTAAATTAAGTATTTTAATTTAATATTTTATAAATTAATTCTCTATCTGATATTTGAAATACTTACTTTTTAATTGTAAAAAAATTGATTTATCAAGCCAAAAAAATAAAAAATTTTGAATTAGAAATATTATATAATATCATAAAAAGAATATTGGAGATCAAATATAAAGTATTATGTAAAAACCAAGTATACACTGTCTAGAAATCTAGTATTTTTTTCTTGATTTTACCAGATTTAAAGTTTATTGAAGAAATTGGTAGAATTATCCAAACTGACATTTTAGAGAATTTAAATCAATGAAAATTAAAGTATCACCAAATCCAAAGAGTAAACCATATAGCAAAGTTAACCACTGATAATATGAACAATCAGCAATTAGAATCATTATAAAGTATTAAAACTAATCAAAAAATTAATCTACCAAATAACATTTCCTCATGATGATCATTGGGAACTACGATTATTAATAAATTAAATACCATCTTTTTTTTTTAATTAAAAAAAAAAAAAAAAAAATGGTTTTTTGTTTTAATTAAAGTATTTAAAACTAATTGGGTTATAAAAATATATTATTTTATTTTTCGTCACTATTTAATTTATTATTTGAGGATTTTTGTAATAATGGATATATTGATTCTTGAATAAATTTTAATAATTGATTATAACCTATCGATTTTTGATGAGAAAGCATTTTGCAATAGTTTTCATAAATATCTGGTATTTTCTTTAGGGTTTTGGAGATTAAAACTGGGTTTAATAATACAGTGGCAATAACTAATACCCATTCATAACAATTTGCATTTGTTAACTCTTGGAGCAAATAATAAAGATCCTCCATAGATGACTCTATAGACTCTTTTAAAAAGTATGGGTCGTTATATTCACTACCAGTGCTTGGTGCAACCATAAATTGATGCGATCTAAAAGAGTATTGAAGATTTGAACCGCCCGAAACGCCGCTAACAGTGCTACCATTACGATCACTACCCATTAAAACATCTTTAGAAGCTGAGCCATGCTGTTGAATTCTAGATTTAAGTGACTCGATCATTTCATCTTTTGTAACCATTGTTGGGGGTGATTGAGATAATGTTAAATGAGAATCATCATTTTGTTGTAGTTTTTGTATTGTATCATTATTTATTATAATACTCTCTGATTCGATTTTATTTGTTATATTACTATCTTCAATTTCATTATGATCTTCGTTATTTACTGATATTATTGAAGAATTTGATAATGAGTGTTTTAAATTATTATTTGATGATGATGTTGATGGCGTGATAGTTGAAAATACTTGTAATATACTTTGTGGAGAAAATGGTGGTAAAGATTCACTTGGTAAGTTTATATAAAATTGTACATGGATTGAATTTAAAGCCATATCTAAATCTTCAACAGTTCTAAGAACGGTAGCTCTTTTTTTTGCAATTAACCATGACGATATATCTTCACATAACGTTTTTCTAGAGAATAATAAAAAGTTTCTTAAAAGTTTACTCTTTAATAGTTTTGCTGAGTAGGTTGATAGAATCTGTTCTAAATTACGATAAAATTGTTTGGACTCCTTTGAAATATTTGATTTGTAAGTTGATGAATTATCAAACTGGGATTGCTGTTGATGATCTTCAGATGGAGTCGCATTATCCTCATCGGATGTATGTAAAAACCTAACTAAATCACCCGCTAAATCTATATTATCAAAGTCTAATGAAATTTCTAACAAATCTATTGCACACTTTCTACTTGTATCATCACCAGTAAGATGTTGTAAAATTTTTAAATAAGATGCGGCGATTTCAATTCTTCCATTTGATAAACATTTTTGGTAAAGTATGAATGGGTCACCAATAATTGAGAACAAACCCTTCCAAAAACTTGAATCAATCTTTCTAGTACATCTCATGGCTACCTCTGGAAATTGTGGGAACTTTTTTAAAAAGTTTATAACATATTCTAATTTACTACTTGGGTTATTTGGGTATGGTACGGGTAATTGTTGCAGTTGTTGGTGCTTTTGTTGTTTGAATTGCTTTTTTAAATCATCTGTATCTGAAATAAATTCGTGTAATAATAATTCCAATGAATGAGTGAAATGAGGAATTGTGTAAAATTTACTTGATAGGCTCCATGCTTTTTCAGCACCTCCTCTTTCTAATAAATGTTTTAAAATTGAGTGAAGGAAAGGATGGGTTTTGATATGAATTTCATAATTTGGATATGCTGAACATAATGAATAGGAAATACCTTGACTTAGACCTACAATAACACCCAATTCATTTAAAAAGCCAACTGGATAAACTTCATTATCAAAATTTAATGATCGATTGTGATTAAAATTTTTATTTGATAAAATTTCTTCGGAAGAGAATGGGAACCAGACTTGAATACCAGAATTACCATAAGCCCATAAAGTATTTCCAATTAATTCATTATCTCTATAGATGTTTGTAAACCAATATTGTTCAATGTTTGTTGCCAATTCACATTGAACAGCATTTTCAGCATTTGATAAACATAACCTACCATTTGAATATAATATTAAGCAATATGCTAATTGTCTTTGATTTTGCTGTATTATTGGTTGCTGTTGTCTTTCATATTGCAATAATAATGATGATTTATTTGGTGAAGTTATAAATTGACTTTGATTTGATGATAAATTTATTTGTATGGGTGGTAACAAAGAAATTGAAAGAGGTATTGAAGGTACAGCCATTGATAAAGTATGAACCAAATGTAACTCAATTTTTTGATTTCTTTCCAATACTCGGAATAAATAAAAGAATGACTCGCTAGTAAACAAAGCTAAATGAACATCGTTGCAATCAATAAGCTGTGGTTGATGGTTTTGAGGTATCTGGTGGGTATATAAAAGAGAACTATTATCTAAATGCTGCTTTGGAAAGAAAAGGAATTGGTGCTTCTTTAGAAAAACTGAATAATTTGCTACAATAATAACATTTTTATACCAAGCTAAACAAAGACTTTCAATATTTTGTTCTTGATTTCTATCGCCAAACATCTTCCAACGTTTGCTTAGGGAATTGTACAATATTATACCTCTTTTACCAGCAACTGCGAATTGGTTTCTATCTCTTGATAATGCTATATGTCGAATGGGCCAATTATCATTTAAATAAGCTGATGGAATCTGTAAGTGTTTCCAACGAATATCACCCAATTCTTTACCTTTATAATTTAAAAGCATTAATCTGTCTTCAGTTTGCAATATAATTCTCTCTGAATAATTTAAACTTGGATTTGAAGCTAAAGAGGCTTTTAAAAATGTAAATTGGAAGAATTCACCCAAATCATTGCCATTGGATAATAATACTAAATGATATGACTCTGGACCCCAACTAAAAGCCAAAACACCCTCTTTACATGGTTCTAGATATCTAGAATTAGATGTGACATCATTCATTTGTGGTATTGTACATGTTAATTTACACCCATAAACTGACCATAGGCAAAAGCCACGATTTTTCCAACCAACAGCCAGGCAATTATCATCATGAGTCCAACTCATTCTTGATATTGGTCCAATTGCATCCGGAGTTATCTCTCTAAACTGTAATAATGAAAATGTTCTTACATACTGACATGAATTCATTGATTTTTCTAATTCCTGTGAATCAAATTGTTGATTAACTTTTGACTTTATAACTGGTCCTGGTAATTTATAAATTAAAACCTCACCACTAAAAAAATATAAAATTAATTAATATAAGAATTCAAATGTATATGCTGCTAAAAGAGAATGTAATATATTTACTTTTTCATGCCAACAGCAGCAAGTCTATGCTTTAAATTTAAAGAAATAGAAACTGAATTCTCCTTTGCTAACCAATACCCTCTTAACTTGTCTTTCGACTTCTTTTTTAAAATTGCACTTGAACCATTTTCAAACACCAAACCAAATATTGAAAATACTGGATTATAAAATACACTTGCAACAATTAATGGGGAGCTGCTTGGTACATTTGAATATGAATCATTGAGTCCATCAAAAGGAACAATATCCAATGAAAATTGACTTATTAGTTCACCTGTCCATGATGACTTGACTAAGTATCCCTCTTTTGTAAAAATAAATATATATTCGCTGTTTGATGTTATACTAAATGTGAAATAATAAAGCAACTATTAATTATCTGTTAGATTATTGAAAAATTGGTATAATAAATATGTACCATAATGCGCCTAAAGTTGACGGTCTAAATGATGATGAGAATTTTATTGAATATTTCTTTTTATCATTTTGTAGAGTTGGTGAATGATGATCCTTATAGTATTTAAAATTTAAAATGTCGATACCCTCTTGTTCGATTCTATAAACAATAATAAAACCTATTGATGTCTAAAGATTATGATTAATTAAAACATGTCCAAATACTCTATAATTGTAATTTTAAAAACAATACATACGACTATAGCTATTGAAGTTGAATCTGGAGACCAAATTAACTTTTGATTTTTACCAAATTTATTTAATGAATCGTCGGATCTTGATATATAACCTAATTGAACCCTATGCTGATCGCCTGACCATAATGATAATGTTGATATTCCAATAAACCCAATCAATGAGCAATCAAAACTATGTTGTACATCTATAAACTGTTCTTGAACTTCGCTAAAATATGTTTTGGGCCATCCGAATGTAAAATACATTTCTTTTTATTTACTATATATGATTATATTTGTGTATAATAAATACATGAAAAAGAAAAAAAAAAAAACAAAAACAAAAACAAATTAATTAAGGTTACACATTTAGTTTATATATTATTACTTTTCATAATAATATAAAACGAATAAGAATTATATTTATATATTTAAAAAATAGAAAATAAAAAAAGAAAAAAATATTTTTTTATTTTAAAAAAAATAAAAAAATGAAAATAATTTTTAAAAAAAAATAAAAAATTAAAAAAAAAAAATTGTAATTTATATTTTTTTTAATTATCTTACTAATACACCTTTATTTTATCTATATATAACCTTTTTTGTTCTATTCTGTAATTATTTTATTTAAAAAAAATATATTTTAATTTTAAAACCACACCAATATAGAATAAAAAATATTTGAAAATTGAACAAAACTTTTTAACCATGTATTATTTTATTAATAGAATAACATTTTTATAGAGGTTAACTCCTTTTTTTTTGGTCAAATATAGAAAATAAATAAAAATAAAAAAACATGATGTGTTTTTTTTTAATTTTATTTTTTTTTTTTTTTTTTAATTTAAATTTTTTTTTTTTTAAAAAATTTTTAATTAATTTATTTATTTATACACAAATTATTTTATATTTTTTTCATCATATTAAATATTCAATATTAAAATGGTATTATTTTATATGTATAATTATTACTATTACTATTATTTATATAGCTAACTTGTTTATTTTAAAACAAATATAGTCAAGTAGTTTATTAAAAGAACCTAGAGAAATCGATGAAATAGTTTATAGATTTCTAGAAATATCAGATTTTGAAAAAGGATTCTCGGAATGTCTGCAACAACTAACAGAAGCTAAATTTACAAAATCACAATTTATAGATAGATATTCTGAATTAAAGAAACAACCTGATACCTATTTCATTGTTGTAGCTGAAGATTTAAAAAAGAAAAAAATTATCGCATGTGGAACTTTATTTGTCGAAAAGAAATTCATTAGAAACTGTGGAACCTGTGGACACATTGAAGACATTGTAGTTGATAAAACCTATAGAGGAAAAAATTTAGGATTAAGGTAGTATACTTTTTTTTATATTTTTTCGATGATTTAATCTCTTTGTATTAACCCACAATTAATTTGTATAGAATAATCGAACAATTAACCCACATAGGCAAAAAACTTGGTTGCTATAAACTTATTTTAGATTGTTCTGATAGTAATGTTAAGTTTTATGAAAAATGTTTATTTGAAAAGAAAGGTGTTCAAATGTCACTTTATTTACCAATGTCCAAACTATAATATTTAAACAAACCAATAATAAACAGCTACCACCATATTAAATAAAATATTAAATAAGTATATTATTTTGTATTACTAAATCAAAATATTGGTTATTGTTAAATTTATTTATAAATAAAAAAAAATAAAAAAAAATAAAAAAAAAATAAAAAAAAAATAAAAAGTAAAAATAGTTTTAAAACATTGATTGTTATTTTATTTATCTTGTTAGAGGTTTATTATTTATTATTCTCAACTAAAGATACATTTGTATTTGCGTTTGGTTACAATCTTTGGTCAATTATGAGATTCGAATCATTGGGAAATATCTCGTTCCTCTTTCATTAGAACCATTTGAAAAACTTTTATTAATAACTCTTGAACCCTAAACCCATTTTTTTAATTCTATTGACTGATATTTATTTAATCTAAAAATAAAATTTTAAAATTAGTAAACCACCACCAACCAAAAAAAAAAAAAAAAAAAAAAAAATCTTACCGCCAAATATATTTCATATTAACCCACAATCTTTATTTATTATAATTTTTAATGATTTATCTTCATAAAAATAAAAATGTAAATTGGATTAATTTTTTTTTTTCAACCCATTAACTTTTTTATTTAATTTTAACTTTTGGAACAAACAAATCTTTAATTTTAAAAATAATAGTAGTATTTTTTCGCCATTTGTTCTCCTAATTTTATTTAATTTATTAATAAAAATAAATAAAAAAAATTATTTTGGTTATAACGGCGCTACCGACATTTTTATTTAGGTAATAACGGCATTACGGCGTTTTATTTTTTTTTTTTTTCTTCAAATTTTTATAAAAAAAAAAAAATAAAAAACGAAAAAGTTTTTTTTTATCTTTATATATTTTAATTAATATTATATTTGTTATATAATATTTTAATTATATTATAATTACATATTTGTAATACTCTTTTAATGTAAGAAATTTAAACATCATCTCTCTATAATTTTTTATTTGAATTTATTTTTATTTTTAAAAAATTTCACACAAGTCAATTTTTATTTCACAAAAAAAAATTTTTTTGTATTTTTTTAAATTAATTATAAATTATTATAATTTTTTTTTTAAAAAATAAATATAAATAGTAAAATTAGATAAATGGCACTTCATTACATTAATTATCTATATTGTAATTTCAATCATTGAAAAAAAAAAAATTAAATAAAATTAATTGTGTTTGTGGGTGTGTGTGAAGAAAAAACAAAAAAAATATTCAAGCTAAATTAAAAAAAAGCTATTTTTGTGTTATTATATATATATCATTTTTTTAATACACAATAACAGGGGTATTTTTATTATTTTTAATTTATTTTATTTTTTTTATTTATTTTTTATTTTTTTTTTAATTCTATACTTTTTTATTTTTTATTTTTTTACCATTTTTTTATTAACATTAATAAATTTCTATTACAGATAAAATTAAAATATAAGACCAAAATATTAAATTATTATATTTAACAAACATACACACACATATATATATTATAAAAGATGTCAAATAGAAGAAGAGAAATTATTGAATATATCGATAAAAGAGAACCAGTTGAAGCAGGTGGCGAGGTTAGCGATCAAGCAGATAGATTAACAAGTATTTATGATAGTGATACTTATGGTTTAAATGCCATGAGAGAAACATTACCATCACATTGTTATAAAAAGATCCGTGAAGTTATGGCCACTGGTAGTACATTAGATCCACAAATTGCCGATATGGTTGCCAACGGTATGAAAGAATGGGCCATTAAACAAGGAGCTACTCACTATTGCCATTGGTTTTTACCATTAAATGGTTTAGCTGCTGAAAAGCATGATGCTTTTGTTAGTATTTTCCCAGGTGAAGAAAAATTATTATTAGAGTTCTCTGGTATGCAATTAATTAAAGGTGAACCAGATGCATCATCATTCCCATCCGGTGGTATTAGATCAACTTGGGAAGCTCGTGGTTATACTGTATGGGATGCCACATCACCAGCATTCATCCGTAGAGAAAAGAATGGTGCCGTACTTTGTATTCCAACTGCTTTCTGTTCATGGACCGGTGAAGCTTTAGATCAAAAAACCCCACTTTTACGTTCAATGGAATATGTTTCAAATGAATCACTCATCACCCTCAACTTACTCTTTAATGAAACACACAAAAGAGTTTTCCCAACTTTAGGTATCGAACAAGAATTCTTTTTAATTGATAGAAAGTTTTATTTAGCTCGTCCAGATCTTGTTAATTGCGGTCGTACTTTAATTGGTGCCAGACCACCAAAGGGTCAAGAAATGGAAGATCATTACTTTGGTACCATGAACAGTCGTATTATTTCTTGTATTCAAGAGGTAGAATGGAAAATGTGGAGATTAGGTATGCCATTAAAAACCAGACACAATGAAGTTGCTCCAGGTCAATATGAAGTTGCTCCAATTTTTGAACGTGCTAATGTTGCTGCTGATCACAATATGATGCTTATGGATATCTTAAAATCAGTTGCTACCAAACACGGTTTAGTTTGTCTCTTCCACGAAAAACCATTCGCTGGTGTCAATGGTTCTGGTAAACATAACAATTGGTCATTAAGTACCGACGGTGGTTCAAATCTTTTAGACCCAGGTCACACTCCATCACAAAATGCTCGTTTCATTCTTTTCCTTACTGCTATTATTAGAGCCGTCGATATTCACGCCGATCTCTTAAGAGCATCTGTTGCAGTACCAGGTAATGAACACCGTTTAGGTGCCAATGAGGCCCCACCAGCCATTATTTCAATTTATCTTGGTAAAGAACTCGATACCGTTGTTAACAATATTATCAACTCTACAGATATTCAAGCTCCAACCTCAGACGATATGAATTTGGGTGTTAGTGGTTTCCCACCACTTCCAAAAGATAGTACTGATCGTAATCGTACTTCACCATTTGCTTTCACTGGTAACAAATTCGAATTCCGTGCTGTTGGTTCAAGTCAAGTTGTTAATTTCCCATGTATTGTTTTAAATACTATTGTTGCCGAATCACTTAAATACATTCGTGACTCTATCCTCTCTGAAATGAAAAATACAAACAGACAAACAGCCTTCAATAAAGTTATCAAAGAAACTCTTTCAGCTCATAACCGTGTTATTTTCAACGGTGATGGTTATAGTGATGAATGGAAAGATATTGCCAAATCAAGAGGTCTTCAAAACCTTCCAACTACTCCAGAAGCTTTAGTCAACATCAACTCTGAAAAGAATATCAAACTTTTCAAAGAAAGTAGCATTTTATCCCCAGTCGAATTAGAATCACGTCAAGAAATTCTCTTTGAAATTTATAACAAATCCATCAAGATTGAAGCAAACTCACTCTATGATATCATTTCAACATTGGTTCTTCCATCATGCTTCCAATATCAAAAGAGTGTTGCTGACTCTCTCAACTCCATCATGCCATTCCTCCAAAGCCAAAAATCATTCTGCCAACCAAATGCTCAATTCTCTCTTTTATCAGAATTAGTTGAAGCTATCAATAACCTCACCGAATCAAATCAAAAACTTTTAAATCTTATTAAACAATCAAAAGAAACAAAATCAGAACATGAACTTTCTTTCTTCCTTAACCAAACCATTATACCAGCAATGAATGATGTACGTAAATATTCTGATCATCTCGAAACAATCATTGATGATTCAATCTGGCCAATTCCAAAATACAGTGAAATGTTATTCTTACGTTAAATTAATTAGTGTTATTTAAAGATATAAAAAAAAAAAAGGAAAAAAAAAAAAGTTAATAATAATAATTAAAAAAAAAAATAATCAAATATTGGTGAATTTCTTCACTATTTAACAACACTCCCAAATAAAAAAGATACAAATTGTAGTTTTTTTAATTATCAAAAAATAGATAGTATGATAATTTATCATTTTATTTTACATTTTTTTAAATATTTGATTATTAATTTATTTTTGCCCTAAAAAAAATCTTTTTAAAAAGACTTTTTTTTTTAATTTATTTAGATATTTTTTTTTTTATTTTTTTATTTTTTTTTTTTTCTTAATTTGTGATTGATTTTTTTTTTTTTTTGAATAGTTTTTTTATTTTTATAAAATAAAAAGTATGAAAATAGTTATTTTATTTTTTTTATATATATTATTTGTAATAGCAAAATGTGGTATATATGATTACACCACAGTAATGAATATTAAGGATGATGAAGGAATTCCATTGAACCAGAGATATGCCTTACCATCAGAAACATCATGCACATTTACTTATTGGGTTTTAATTAATGATACAAATGGTCAAAGGCCCGTGACATTTGGAGTAGATTTATTTCCATCCTTAATTTATAATTCAGCCGATCAGTTTCTCTATGTTGTAAATAGTAACAGGTTAAAAGGCCAAAATGGGTCCATTAGTATTAAACCTCAATTTTTTAATTTAGATATAAGTTTAGAGCTATTAATACCTTTTTCTTGTTTAGGTAATAATTATTATAATAGTTTTATTATTTTTTTTTATTTAATGCATTTTTTTAATTTAAATTTAAATTTTTATTTTTTTTATTTCCCACTTTTCATTTTCTATTTTTTTTTTTTTTATAAAAAATATAGAAACCCCAATACAAAGTTTTGTTCAAAATGTATCAACTTATCCATATGTATCATACCAAGCAACATTCCTGATTGGTATTAAGTTTAATGCTTTTTCAAAATATACCAGCACTGCGAATATTGTTTCAGGAAACAGTGGAATGCCAGGTCTCAAACCAGTAACACCAACAAGAACATTTTTTAATATATTTATATTTCAAATAATACCAAATGTTCCTCAGGCCCAAAATTCAAATTTACCATCAAGTTCTATTTCAGTTTTTGATGGTTTATTTACAGTCCCATTCTCACATATTTATAAATCATGTAGGTAAACTTTAGGATAATAATAGTATTGGCTTTTGTTAAATAAATTTATTAATTTATTAATTTTTTTATAAAGTTTCACCTTTGGGTAGTTTTTCTTCTTTGAGTAATCAGGTTTATCCAAACAATTGTGCAAACTCACCAACAACATATTGGCATTGTTATTTATTTATGACATTTAATACTAATTATCAAAGTTATTTTTTTAATACTTTTGATGCTAGTGCTTCCGCATCAAAATATTTATTTAAAGTAAAGGGTAATTCTTCGTTGGATACAATTACATATTTAAATATTTTACCAACCGTTGATGGGGCTAGATCATACAGCATCCAGTATTTTGATGGAAATAAGCTATCATCCAGCGGTACTCCGCCATTATCAGTAAGCTATAGTAAGTCTAAAAAAGGATTTATATCATTATCTGTATACATTTTTATTAATCTTTTTTTTTAAAAAAAAATATAAAGCTTTTCCAAATAATTATATTGCAAAAAGTGGCTCATTAAATGATTATCCAGATGGTGTTAGGGTAGTTAGGATTAATGTTAGTCTTGAGTATTTAGGCCCATTGGTTTTTACAGGTGATTTAATGGGAGGTATTCAAAGATACTATCCATATCCATTCGGTGTTATAAGTACATCACAAAATGTAGTGGACTACTCAGTTGCCTTCATTACACCCCCAAGCTCTTACAACTCATGGTGGATAGTAAACCTTCAATATTCAGCAGATACCACAAAAACACTTTATAATATTTCTTCTTCAGATGTTCCACCTATTTCAATTGTTTTGCCAAAGCTTACACTACTGGACTATAAAGATAATGGAGATACATTCTCACTTTTAATTGGAGCTCAACATTCTAGTGGTATATCAAGCATCTCTGTAAATCTATGTACAAGATCATGTATTAATATTATTAATCCATCTCATTTGGTCCAAGGAACTATTTTTAATGGAGTTTATCGATATACACTTTTAAAAAATAGGGTTGGCTTGCAATATACCAAGGCTGATATCTTTGTTAAATCAAGAGATGGCAATTCAAAATCTTATAAGCTTTATGATGTATATAATGATAGCTTTGACTATGTCAAACCATTACCATTCTTTGAAGGTGCCCTAACTCCAGAAACAATAAAGAGAATTTATTTTGAAAAAAATAATGTTGATGTTACTAATAATCAAGTCGACAATACAATGTATATCGAGACCACAAAACGTTTTGATAACTTTGTATTCGGTTTCCATCCAAACTATATGCTCGCTGTTAAACCCGTAGGGACTGCTGGCGCCTATTTCTTCCGTGATGAAAGTGACCCACAATATACAAGTATTTGGAATGGAAATTTAAACCGTTACGAAATAAGATTTAAGATACCAAAAAGCATTTTTGGGCCAGTGCCATATATTATTACACCACTACAGTTGGATAATACCTTCTTTTATAACTATTTACAAAATGGTATAGAAAGTGAACTTAGAATTATATCAAAAGACCCAAATATTCTACCTCCAATTATCGAGACTATAGATGTTTCACCAGCAATACTCTCTCCTCCAGTAGCTCAAGAAACCACAACTCTTTACTTTTTATTAACTCTTTCAGAGTCATCAAATGGTTTTTCATATGGTATAGTGAATATCAATAGTGACTATGACCCAATGGGTAGAAATATTACATTCACTGGTCCAGGTGATATCTTAAATTGTAGTTTTCAAATATCCTATTATGATAGACCCCAAACTTATAAAATTGGTTATATTTGGTTAAATGATACCCAAGGCCACATCAGTGAATATCCTTCAAAGACAAAAGTAAATCCTCTAATGAAACACATGGACACCCTCAATACAAAAACAATCAAGGTCGGTGATGTTGGTTATAGCTATGATACAACTCCACCAAAAATAGAGTCTTTTAAAGTTGATACTTTAAATCTCAATGATAGTAATAGAACCGTTTCTTTTACAATTATGGCAATAGATCCACAATCAGGAATTTATACATCAGGCCTCTCTTCAAGACTTTTGCCAGTTGTATACCTTTCATCTTCTAATTTTACTGTTATATCATCAGTTGCGCAAGTCGAGCATGTATTTCCAAACGGATCTACAATTTATAAAACCTCAATTACAATTTCCTATGGATTTGGTTATCCCGAAGGTATATTAATTAGTATTTTTGGTTTAACCGATAATAATCTCAATACAAAAGGATATCAGTTTGATGATTTAGCAAAATTGGAGGCACCTTACCGTTTGAATAGCTCCATTTATGAAGGTCCATTCATATCAAATTCTCAATATTCAAATGGTCTTTTAACACTCAACGGTTTTAGATTTGGTTTATCAAAAACAAAACTAATAGTTTATTATCAATACGACAATTTGGTTGACACCATCGTAGATTATGTATCAAGTGATGATAGGAAAATTGTAACCGATAAAATCAAAGATTCAGTTTATGAAAATTATATTACTATAAAAATTATAACCAATGATGGCTTGGAATCAAACAGTCTTACTGTTAAAATAGGAAATCCACAATCAACCACCCCACCAGTAAACCAAACATGTCCAGGAAACCCAGTATGTGGAGGCCCTGAAAAAGGTGTATGCCAAAACAATTTCGTTTGCAATTGTATTGAGCCATATAATGGTATTGATTGCACAAGTATGAACACTGGCTCGGTAGGTGAGGTTAATCCAACAAATCCTAATGTAAACTTTACATATGTCG
Organism: Dictyostelium purpureum; assembly: GCF_000190715.1. Taxonomy (NCBI): domain Eukaryota; phylum Evosea; class Eumycetozoa; order Dictyosteliales; family Dictyosteliaceae; genus Dictyostelium; species Dictyostelium purpureum. The sequence goes on from NW_003519379.1 coordinate 66,641, forward strand.
ACGATAATAATAAATTCAAAAGTTTAATTATTATTTATTCATTGACCGAAATTGATATATACGGTACTCCAGTCGAAACCTATATATTTAGTAATTGGTCCTATCTAGAATTAGATTCAAATAATTATCAATTTAATACAACATTCAAGAGTATGGATAATGCTGGTGAAGCGATTGATACCCATCTTCTAGTTACAATTACCAAATTTGATAAAAGAACTACAGTTTTATTTGCCAACCAAACTCTAACAATGGAGCCATCAACAATTAAATATAGCATGGCTTTGGACCAATATAATTTCAAGAATCAATTAAATACATTAAAGCTTTTAATTTATACATCACTCGAGGCATCAAAAACCGATGATATTTGCTCATCTATTCAATTTGGTGATAACTCCATTGACTCAAACTATGCTAAAGTAAAAGTAGGTAATCTTTACCTATATGGAAGATTCATTAAAAGAGGAATTATCGATGGTATAGTCCAACAAATATCCCATGGAATTGATATTCAAAATAGTACAAGTAGCAAATCTCAAACATTTATCTCAATCAATTTACCAAACTATCGTAGATATATTTCAATTGATCCAGGTAATTACTTATATTTTATATTGTTATAATATAACAATCTGAAGTTATTATTGTTAATATTAATACTAATACTTTTTCTATAATATAGATTTTTCAGTTTTAATTGATAATACAAATTCAAATGATCCAAATTCTATATGTGCATCAAAATCATTAACTAAAGCCCAATTAGTGGGTATAATTGTTGGTGGCGCAATGTTTATAGTAGCTATTTTAATTATAGGTTCAATAGTGTTGTTTAGAAGATCCACAACTTTTAGACTTTTCTATTACAGATTAGCCAAAAAACACAAGGCAAAAAAAATAGAAATGAAATAAAGAATATTTTTAAACTTAATAAAAAGAAAAAAAAGTGTAATTTTATTTATTTAAATTCTACTTGAATTTCGTCATCATCTTTTATAAATTCAATATCTTTATCATCTGAAATTAAAACATTTGGTAATAATATTATTGATTTAATATGGTTCTTTTCAAACTGTTCAACTGATTCGATTGAAGTAGCAATTATATTATTATTTATTGGTTTAAATCTATTTCTTATAACATTTAAAAGGTGGTGATAGGTTTGGTTGTATAAATTGACATATTTAAATAATGAGTCTTGATTGGTTTTGATTTTAATTCTTTTTGTCATTGTTTTAACTTCTTTTAATGGAATTTGAACAATATTTGAGCTATCTATTAAAGCATCTAATTTATCAGATTCTTTAAAAACTTCATTCATATATTTATCTACAATATTTGGGTTACGTTCTTTTGATTTTAAAAATTGATGAATCTTTTGTTTATAATCGCCTTTGAAAACTACAAAGCTTGAAATCTGAACTAAGTTTATTTGAACATGGTATTGGAAGAAATCTATTAAATCCTGAATTTGCTCTTTAAACTCTTGCTCGCTTAAATCGTTTGTTGAATTTGATGTAAAAAAGCCATCAAGATCTTGGCTAATCTTTTCTATAATATCTTTTGGGGTTTGTTTTTCTGAGTCATAAACATTCAATAGTGAACCATGATCAACTAAGAAATGGCACATATCAAAGCAGGCTTGACTGGCAGCAATATGAAGAGGTGTCGATTGAGGATATACAGACATTGGTAGATTTACATCAGATCCACACAGTATCAATTTCTTTGCAATGTCATAGTGTTTAAAGTTTAATGATTCGTGGAGCATTGAGCAACCAAACTTATCAAGCATATTTGGACTAGAACCTGCTTCTAATAATAAATCTACTGCTTTGGTATTACCATAAGAGCATGCAATAAAAAGAGCTGGTTGGTTACGATTATTTAATGAATCTATAACCCTTTGGTAGTTTTCTTCACTTGATTCGTTACCCTGGATTTTGGTTTGATTAAAGAAATTTAATAGTTGCTCTAAAACCATCAATTTACTTGTATACATTGAACATTGACCTAATGGAGTTTCTTCAATATCTTTATCGCTTTCCATAATTGACTTTTCACTTGGTAAACTGAAATCATATTTGTATTGATGGAATAGTCTTGTAACAGAAAATATTAAAACTTTGATCATTTCTTTAAATATTTCATTAAAATTGTTTTCACTATCGGCATTTGGTACATTTAAAAATTCATTTAATTCATTTTCATCTGAAGGGAAAATATGAATAAATTGTTGAAAAGCTGTTTTACCTGTTGTTTCATCAATGTGGTTTGGTTTGCATGATTTTTGTAACAATAGTTTAATTAATTTAATAAGAGGGTGATTTCTTTCAACAATATTAATATCTTTGCTTTGTTGTTGATGTAATTTGGATGTATTTGGTGAGGAGGTTGATGAGTGGGAAGAGGATGATGAGGAAGAAGATAAAGATGATGTTGAGGATGCTAAGCTGTCATTGTTATTTATAAATAGTGAGATTGTTAAATCTTTAATTTTTTTTAAACTTGATAATGAATAATGTAAACATGTGGGACCTTGTTTGACACATTTTAGACTTGGATCAATTTTAGATAAAATAATGTCTTTTTTCTTTTCGTTCCTTTCTTTTTCATGCTTGGTTAAATAGATGCTTGGCTGTAAAGATTGAAACAGTAAAGAGAAATTGAAAGCATCTAATACCTTTGCATGTGGTTCCGAAATTTTAATATCTTGATCATCATTATTTTCGATTAATAACTCTACAGTTTTATAATCAATTTCTTTACATGCTAGATGAATTGGTAACATATTGGTCTTGTTGGCTAAAGTTGGTGAGGCTCCTCTTTCTAAAAGCAGTTCTACCACTGAGTATCTATTTGATTTCTTTTCCTTTAAATACATAAAACTATTTATATCTGATGGCTCTGGAACTATTGGTGTTGGTGAAATTTGTTGCTGCTGTGATGGGTTTGGGGATGTGATTTCGCTAATTGATGAAGCACATGCATAATGTAAAGAGGTATTGCCATTATTATCTTGTTTGTTGATATCGAAATTTCTTGATAGCAAATCGTCATCTGAAACTATATCTAAAATTACTTTAACTAGTCTCCTCATTTTTAAAGATGATGCCAAATGTAAAACTGTCATGCCATAGTGATCTTCAGTTGAATAAACCAATGAGTGATCTCTTTCAATTAATTCAATACATTGATCCATTTCACCTCTATTTAAATGTTTGAAAATACTTGAATAAACCAATTGATTTTCATCACTGATACTATTTATGCCTTTTACTTCTTTTACATCTTCATTGATTTCCTTTATTTTCATTTTAAAATGATAACCTCTGAAAAAAAAGGTATTTGAACAATGAACAATGAAAAAAAAAAAAAAAATTAAAAATAAAAAAAAATTAAAAAAAAAAATAAAAAAAAAAAAAAATAATTTAAAATTATATAAATGATAATTAAACTAAAATAAATAAACACTCATAAAACCAATTGAAATAAAAAGATTTTAAAAATAATATTATTTATTATAATTTGTTTTAAAAATGATAATAAAACTTTACCAATTATATTTTTGTTCGATAATATCCATTTGTGTAAATAAATTTTATTTTTTGTTTATTGTGTTAAAAAATGTAAACTAAAACCTTCGACAAATCTTTTTTTAACCTTTAAAGTATCTATATATGTTCTTGGATTTTTTTTAAATATCTCGATCGTTATAAATGGTCCAAAGTCATCCACACTATAAATCTTCGATAAACCAATAGGTATTCTTGCACCTGGACCTGCTTCTACACTTTCTAAAGGGCCATCTATAAAAAGAAATTAGGAGTATTAATATCATCTATTAATAGTTACAATAGTGGTATTTATAATATTTTAATATTTACTTAAACCTATTATTTTAAATCTTGTCCAATATTTTGTTTGAAATGGAAACACTAATTGTATCTGCTTGGGTCCATTTAATGGTGACAATACAGTTTCGTATGTTTCTCCATCCATCGTAAATGCTTCATAAATAGGTATTTCTCTTACCATTTCTTTTATATTGTTTTTTATATATTTATAGAATAATAATAAAAAAAAAAAAACAAACAAACAAAACAAAACAATAAAATTAGTTTAAAAATGAATATAATTTGAACATACACAGCTCTTTAATCACAACATTAAAAAATAAATAAAATTTAAAAAAATATAGATAGAATTTGATAATTAAAAATTAATAAATAAATAAAAAAAAAAATTAAAAAAAAATTAAAAAGATAAATAAAGAAGTATTTAACTTTGATTAATACTTTTTTATTATTTTAATATTATGGTTATAATGATTATTATGATTATTATGGTTATTATGGTTTTATGGTTATTATGATTATTAAGGTTATTAAGGTACTAAAAATTATTTTATTTAATATTTATATAATATTTATTAATTATTTATATATGTATGTATTAATATTGTTTTATCGTTAATTATTGTTATTTTAATTAGTCATATTCACTTTATAAATTATATATATTAAATAAATATTTCTATTTTTGTTAATTTTTAATTATTTAAAGAAAATAGAAATAATAAATAAAAAAAAAATAAAAAAAAAACAAATTTTATTTAATATATTTATTAGTTAAAAAAAAAAAATTTATTATTTTTTTTTGTTGGTCAATCTTTATAATATTTTTCTTTTTTATTTTGTTATTCAGCAGTAAAATCTTTATAGTGTGTGAAATAAAAAATCAATATAAAATGTTATCCCACTCCCCCACCAACACACAGATACACACACAAATATTTTTTCTCTTTCCTCTATAAATAAACATCATATCTTTATTTTTTTTAAATAATTTTTACACCCAAACAAATTTTTTTTTTTTTCATTTTTTTTTTTTTTTTTTAAATAATTTTTTTTTATTTTTTTTATTTTTTATTTTTTTTAAAATTTTTAAATTTTTGTGTGTTTTCTCTCTTTTTTTTTATTTGTTTATTTATATCATATACTAACTGGTATATCATATAAGTAAATATAGTGGAAAAAAGGACACTAAAACAACACAAATTTAATAGTGAAAAGTAAAGTGAAACCAGAAAAAAGCGAAAAGAAAGAGAAAAAGTCAAAGATGGGTTCTTCATCATCAAAGAGTTCATCAGTGACTGTCGCTTCATCAATTGATTACAGAGCAAAGCCAACTATGGATGAGCTTGGCTCTGCTAATAATGGTGGTGTCGAAGTAAGTTTATTAAAATAAAAATTAAACAATCATAAAAATCAAAAAAATTAAAATAATTCAAATAATCAAAATAATCCAATAGAAATAAATAAAAAAAACTAGAAATGCGCTTGCATATAAAATGATCAAACGATATTAACCTACCATTTTTTTATAAATAGATATCAAAAAATATGTTGGATTTTAATTTAGGCGAAAAACCATGTCCATTAAAATCATCAGTCCAAGACCAATTTACAATTGTGAATAACAACAAATCGAAATTAAAATTCCAACTTGAACCATTACAACCAAAAGAATTTCAATTAAGTTTTAGCCCAACCTCTGGTTCAATTGACAAGGTAAGATTACAATTATCATTTTGAAAAAATATCTTTTTTTTTGTGTGTGTGTGTTTTTTTTTTTTTTTTTTTTTTTTTTTTTTTTTTTAAAAACTTTTTTCCCGTCTAACATTAATATTTATATTATTTAGGGAAAATCAAAAACAGTTAAAGTAAAATTAGTTGTTAATACAAAGATCAATACAAATCACAAAGTAGTGTTAAGAATTGAAGGAGGTGCTAGCCACTTTTTAACTGTAAAAATAAGATGCGAAACAGGTGTTTTTGGTGTTGACCCACTTTCACTCGAATCAGTAGATGATGAAGGCTATAGAGTACCAGCTATTCTCTCTTTAATGAAGAAATCTTTAATTGAAAATGGTGGTTTACAACAAGAAGGTATTTTCCGTTTAGCAGGTGAACAAACTGAAATTAAACGTTTAAAGGAACAAATGAACAAAAATGATTTCACATCAAGTAATGATATTAATACTATAGCATCCCTAATTAAAGTAAGTAGCACCCAAACACAAATAAATACAGATTCATCCCAATTAATATTAATAATAATTATTTATAATTAAATAGATTTGGTTTAGAGAATTACCAACACCAATTTTAAATTCAATTCCAACTGAAAAAATTTTTTATAGTACAGATGTTGACGAATGTGTTCAATCTGCTGCACAACTCCCAGAACCACAAAAAAGTTTACTCGATTGGTTAATGAACCTTTTATTACAAGTTTCCAGTTTTTCTGATGTAAACAAAATGACAGCCCAAAATCTTGCAATTGTTGTAGCACCAAATCTTTATGACGTTAGTAGTTCTAATCCAATGGAAGGTTTAGTATTATCTCAAAAGTGTGTACAATTTTTACACAACGTCCTCAATCATAAAGTATCTGTTCACAAAAGAGAATCAAGATCGATTGCATTTGAAGTGTAATATTAATATTCAAATAACAAATAACATCACCAATTCAAATATTTATTATTGTTATAGCAACCATAATATAATTTGATAAATATATAGTTTTTTAATCCATTATTTAAATATATAAAGTCGAAAAAAAAAAAAAAACATAAAAAAAAAAATCAATAATCACAAACCAAACTTGTAAATTAGAATTTAACTTTAATTAAAACAATAAATATAATATAATATTAAAAAAAAAATAAAAAAAATAAAGTAAAAAAAAAAATTTATTTATGCACAAATCAGATATTTTTGTTTTTTTTTTTTTTTTTTGGATTTTTTAAAAAAAGGTATGAAAGTTTGAAAAAATGGGTAAATAAAACACGCAGTAATAATAACAAAACATTATTTTTTAAAAAGTATTATAAAAAAATAAAAAGCTAAATATAAACTTTATTATAAATAATACAACAAGTTAATAGTTGTTGAATTTTTTTTTTTTTTTCTTTTTTTTTTCTTTTTTTTATATAAAATTAAAAAAAAATAAATATAAATTATATTAATATTTTAGATAAAATTTGTATTGGTAATATATTGTTGTTGTGAATTTGATGAGGATGGTGAGTCAACGGAAAGAGGGTTCCAAACACGAATATTCGAGACCAAACAACTGATTTCTAATATTGATCTTTCTCCACCAATATTTAAATTGAGTGATTCGGCTGGTAACAATAATCCAATTGTAAGTGGATTGTTTGCTGTTGAATTTAATAAATTTTCGGTTGTTTGGGTAATATTATGTGAAACGATTCTTGGTGAATCTGAACAAACAATAAATTGTGAGTTTGGTTCTTGATTTGGTTCATCATCTTCTTCAACTAAATGGAAATCATCTAAATCTTGGGGTATTGAAAGTGAAGTAGTTGTGGAAACCGGTATAACTGGAGAATCTTCAATTTCTTCAAATCTAGAACCAACATTGATTTTAATTTTCTTCCTATTTTGCTGTTGTTGTTGTTGATAACTATCATCTGTAACCATTCTCTTATTATTTTCATTTTTAATATTGTTATTGTTATTGTTAATGTTAATGTTATTGCTCTTGATACTTTTAATGTTGTTGACGCTATCCGATCCAATATTATTGTTGTTATTGTTACTTAATAGTATTGAAGGTGTTTTCATTTGAATATCATAATTAGAAGGACTTGAATCTGAAATTGAGATTGTTTTAGGGTTTGAGGAACCATTTTCAATTGAAAGAATATTGTGAGAAGATTTGGCAGTGGTTGGTGATACATCAAATGGAGTGATTGCACCAAATTGTGGTTGTGATTGTGGAGTTTGGAAAAATACACCTAATGAAAAGAAAATAAGTAAAAGGCAAACTCCAGCAGCTTTTACATTCTTGGTTTGTTGTTGTTTATGATTATTGTTATTATTTACAGAGTTGGTATTTATTTCGATGATACTACTATTATTGCTATTGTTACTATTGTTATTATTTAAATTGCTGTTATAATTAATATTAACATCTGGATTATTATTTGCTAATTGTTTTACAAGACCTTGGAGATATAAAACCTCCTCTTTTAGGGAGTTGTTATCTTGAGTAAGGTCACTAATTTTCTTTTCGAGATCTTCAATATAAATCTTCTTTCTCATTCTTGAAAGTTGAGCAGATTCACGATTCTTTATTAATCTTCTTTGTTTTTTTACAACTTTTTCATCATGTTCATTGTGAATTGGGGTATCTTCAATTTGAACTGGTTCTTTACCTGAAATTTTTAACAATTCTTCTCTAGTTAATGGATGAACAACTAAAAAAAAATAAAAATAATATTAGTATTATAGTAAAAACATATAAAAAAAAAAAAAGTCATATATTTACTATTTTGAACCCTTGATTCGATTGTTCTCTTTTTGGAATTTGATTTTTTATCATCTTTAACCTTTGATTTTGAAGCTTTACTTGTATTGGTTGTGGTTAAAGTGGTTGAATTATTTGAATATGGTGAACCTGGTGAGGATGGTGTAGTTAATGGTGATGCCGATGACGATGATGGTGATTCACTTAATAAAACCGAATATCCATCAACCATTGGTAATTCAATATTTTGTTCAAGTAAACTATTTAAATAAAAAATGAAAAGGTTAGTAAAAATATAGATACAGAGAGATTTAAATAAATTTTTTATCGCTATTACTTTAAAATGTTTGTATCTTGTTGTAATTTTTCTGTTGGATCTTGTAATTGAACTGTTTGTTGTGCATTGAATAATTGATATGAACAGTCTAAAAGTTGATTTGGAGTTGGTGTAATTAAAATTTGTTGTTGTTGTTGTTGATTATAAAGTTCTTGAACATTTATATCATAGACAAGTTCTGGTGAAGAATCAACACCAGTGTGATGGCCATTGAATGGACTTGAATTACAATTGGGTACTCTCATTGGTGAACTTGGTGATGAACCATCGTTCTGAGTATTAAAACCTTCAATCATATGAGAGATGTCATTATGTGTAATTTCTTGATTGTTTTGTGTAATATCAATATCTCCTACTGAAAAGAATTCGCATACTATATCATCCTGTAAAAAATAATTGCTATTATTTATATTATTGTTACTTGAATTATTATCTTGGCACGAATCCATTAAAATATTTTGTTTTGAATTTTCGTCCATAACTAAAGATAAATCACTATCGATATAATCCATTTTCTTTTTTAATTTTATTCTTTAGATAATTTCTATTATTTTAAATATTTGAGAATAAAAAAAAAAAAGTTAATATAGTTTTTTAATTTAAATTGATATGTTTTTTAATTAAATAAAAACAATATTTAAAAATAAAAAAATTAAAAAAAATATAAATGAAAAAAAAAAACCAACCATTTAATTTAAAAAAAAAAAAAAAATAATAATAATTTTTTGGTTGATTGATATTGAAATATAAAAATAATTGTATTATTATTTATTATTTATTTTTTAATTAGGTTATTTATTTATTGTTTATTTAATTTTATTTTAATTAAGTATTAATATAATTTGGATTTTGTTTTAAAAAAAAAATAAAAAAATAAAAAAAATAAAAAAATAAATAAAAAAAATAAAAAAAATAAATAAAAAAAAAAAAAATAAAAAAAATAAATAGGTTGCTGACTGTTGAGAAAAAAATAATAAAAGTAATATATAAATAAGTTTTCTGTACCAAGTGTATAAAGTATAATGCTAATTTGAGGTTATGATTATTATTTTTATTTTTATTTTATTTATATTTATTTTTATTTTTTCATAACAATCTTTAAAAATAATAAATAAAAATAAATTAAATATATTAAATCTTGTTGTTATTGTTGTTCTCTTTTATTTTCTATTCCTTATCTTTTTTGAGTTTGTATATTTTATTTATTTTTATTTATTTTTTTCTATTATTTATATGTTGTGTATATTTATATGTGTGTTGTTATAATATGTTGGTCTACCTTTAAAATTTTTTGAGTAAATTGACAAAACAAATAATAAGTTCTTATTTTTAATTAAAAAAATGAGTATTTGTTGTGTGTTTTTTTTTTTTAAAAATTGTGATGTTGCGGGATTTTTTTTATTATTATTATTTGTTTTTTTTTTTTTTTTTAATTGTTTAAAAATAAAAAAAAATAAAAAAAATAATAATAAAATTATTTTAAAAAAAAAAGGGTTAAAAATTAAATGGTGTATATATATATAGAAAATAAAAAATTTATTAACTTTTAATTTTAAAAATAATATATACAAAATAGGGGTAGTTAGTTTGATAAGCCATTATTATTAAAAAAAAAAATTGTGATCACCCATTTTTTTCATATGTATTTATAGGTTTTATAAAAAATACCCACACACTCTCACGAAAAACAAACCAACTACTCCACTACCGTCACACAGTACATATTGATTATATGTGTTATTGTTTTATAATTATAAATATGATCACACACAGATTGCAAAAATAATTCTTTTATATTTTATTATTTTTTTTTTTTTTGAATTATAAAATTAAATCTAAAAATAATGTTATTTAATAATATTGTTGTTTCTTACCCAAAAAGAATTTTTTTTTTTAAAAAAAAAAATAATAAAAAATATTATATTACTATTTGTATAGATTTATTAATTTATTTTATTTTATTATTACTCTAAATATATTAAATTTAATATAATTTTATGTTTAATTTATGTAATTATTACTATTAGTTGCTATTAATGTTATCTATTCGTCTAATACAAAAAGTGATTGTGATCAAACTAGTGCGAATTCATCAAAAAAAAAACTAAAAAAACTAAAAAAAAAAAAAAGAAAAAGAGAAAAATTTAAAAAAAATTTTTATTTTTTTTTATTTTTTATTTTTTATTTTTTATTTTTTGAGTAATGAAGATTTTAAAAAGATTCTTTTTTTCATAGTAATTTTCTTTCTAATTATTTTTAAAAAAATTTTTTTTTTAAGTTTTATGGATCATCGTCACCAAAATAAAAAGCTGGTTTTAGTGTTAGATAATGTTATTTATTCAAAATATTAATACAATAACAATAATTTAACACATCAACATTATCCAATTTTTAAGAAAAAAACTATAATGACTCATTTATTTTGAGTGTACCCCAATTTTTTATTTTTTAATTTATTTTTTTATTTATATACCTTATATTAAATAAATTATATATTTTTTTTATTTTTGTGAGATATTATAAATGATATGTTTATTTTTTATTTTTTTATTATATTTTATTTTTTATTTTTAACTTCTGACTTGGAATTTTCCAGCCTTTGTTACACTCTTAACACCCTTAAATGGTTTATATTTTTCGCTGCAAGCCAATGATTCGATATTGAGACCAGAGATTGAATATTGTGGGACTCTGAATTGAAGCATAATGGAAGGATTCGATTCTGGTGGGGCAGATCCAGCAATTAAAGAGACACTACCTTGAAGGAATGGAGTTTTTTCTTTTGGAATTTTACCAATATTCCATCTACAAACTTTGGTAGATTCGTCGATACTGAATGAACCAGTGTTAACAGTGAGGTTGGCACTGCTTGTAGATTTTGAAAAGGGTATGGTTGCAATAACTTCCTCAATTATTAATTTATTATTATTGAAGCCCTTGTGACCAACTGTAATATTCACTCTACCACCACCTTCGGAAAAACTAATTTGTGGTTTAACATAAATTGGGAGTTGATTAATACCCTTGACACGATAGTTTAATAATTTGAAATTTCCATCAGGTGGGATAAAACTTAAAACTCTTTCATTTTCCCATCTTGAATATCTTACACATGGATGGAAACTAACATCATCCAACATTCTAGGATTATTAAATGTTAATGTTAAATCTGGCATTCCACTTAAATTACAATGTACTAAAATTTCACCATTAACTTCACATGAAACAATATATCCATTACTAAATAAAATAAATAAAAAATTAATATTATTTGAATTTCATAATGATTGTTTATTTCTTAAATATTTACCTATCAATAATGCAATCAATTTCTTCAATAATATCGAAAAATATTTTATTTGCTGTATATTTAATACCAGTTTTACGCCATTGAATTGCACCTAATGAACCATCTATCGATTGTAAAATAATAAAAAAGAATGAGTAAATTTATAATAGCAATTATAAATAATAATAAAATGATATTTACTTGGTAAAACATCAGTAATATTGCTTGTGGCAGTTACTGAAGATAAAACATTTGATAAAACACCTGGTGGTTTTATCATTTCTTTTAAAAAGTTTAATTCTGTTGTGAATGGGAAACCATTGTCAGTCATTTCATCTATTAATTGATATACATGTACGAAATTATCTTTGATTGTGGCTTCACTTATATTGGATCCAAAATAATCTACAAATGTGTCATATATTCTTTGTAAAAAGTCTACTACTAGTAATGGTGATACTTCTGATTGTAAAACACCTAATAAATAAATTTGTGGTTTTTGAATATTAATTAAATAGTATTTTGGTGTTGAGATTACTGGTGGTACCATTGAACCATTTTGTTTTGATTGTAATACTTGATCCCAAAAATATTCGCATATTGATCTATTAATTAAACCTCTCCAATGTTTTTCAATCAAAATATCGCTAAAAAATTTAAATAGTATTGCTATTAGTACATATTATTTTGTAAGAAGCTATTTTATTATATATATAGTGCACTTACCCGGTATTTGCTAAAATAAAAAAACTGCTTAACATTTTTTTCTTTGTATTATATTATATGAAAAAAGAGGGGGTTTGTTATTACTATAAAACTTTTGGTGTGTAGTGTGATTTAATATTACTCTATACTATATTGTTTATTTATATTATATTTAATTCCAAAAGTTCAATAATCAAAAACACACAACGAATAATATTAATATTATAAAAAATAAAAAAAATCTAAAAAAAAAAAAAAAATAAAAAATATAAAAAATATAAAAAAAAAAGTTTTTTTTTTTTAATATTTTTATTTTTTTATTTTTTTTAATTTTTTTTAATTTTTTTTGAAAAAATGAAATAATTTGCTTCTACGTAGTTTGATAATGTAAAATAATTAAAATACTTACAAGACAAAAGGTGTGATTAAAATAGAAACTATTTAAAAAAAAATAAAAAAAATGAATTAATAACTATTTTATTTTAATTATTAATATTTTTAATTTTTTTTTTATATTCATTTTAAAATATTAATGATAATTATAAAAACCTATGTACTTTTTGGAAAAAGTTATTCTATTTTTATTTCATTTTATATTTTTATATAAACAATGGTCAGATAAGTATAATTATTTGAAAATTTAAAAACAAAAAATTAAACAAAATTTTTTTTTTTTTTTTTTTTGAATATTTTTTATATTTTTTTTTTTTCATTTTAAATTAAATATTTTTTTTTTGTAAATTTCATTGCACATACAATAAAAAAAGTGTTAAAATAAACACTGTATAACGGTCGAAATAATAATAAATAGAATAATAATATTAATATTGTATAATAGTAAGCTAATAATATAAATAATAAAAAATCCAAAAGAAATCAATAAAACATTAATAATAATAATAATAATAAATTTGTAAAATAATTTAAAAATGAAATATATCGACTCATTAAATTTAATTGGATTAAATTCATATTTAAATATGATCGATGTTGGTGATGCATTTTTGATGGGGGATTTAGAAGAATATTCTTGTAAAATTGCTGGGTCAGATAAAAAAATTTATAAATCATTAGATAAGGAATTAGAAGAACTATCAAGTACACCTCAACAAAGTTCATTGGCAACTTCAGCATCACCATCATCATCCTCAATGCTTTCGGTATCACCATTTGGACCATTATCATCTAGCACAAGTAGAAAAACAATGATTTACCTTATACAAACCCTAAATGCATCATTCCCAGATTATGATTTCAGTGATTCCAAACCCGAACAATTTCGAAAAGAACCAAGTTTAAATTTAGTAATTAATAGCATCAATGCAACTTTATCAGGTTATATTAAAGACTACTTTGCTGAATTTGAAGCAAAACTTTGGTCAACATTAGAAACAGAAATAAGCTTACAAAAATGCGATATTTACTCATATATTCCAGAAAATGGAGACCCATTCACAGAAGCTGGTGTTTTGTATGTATATAAAAATGCATGTAATATATTGCTTTAATAATAACTCTTTAATTTTTCATTATTTTTATAGGTACAGTTTTAATTACTTTTTCTATAATAGGTCATTAAAAAAAATAGTATTTTTTAAATGTAGATACATTTCGAAGTTGCCAATTCTCGATAATATGGATACAAATAAAGAGGATTTACCAGACCAAGAGGAATTGTAAGTTTTTTAATTTATTAAAATAATTATATTAATTATATAGATGCTTTTTTTATTAAAATTATTTTACACACAATATTAAAAGGGACGATGATTATTATACAGAGTATTATAATGACACAGTAGATGGAATGGAGATGAATTAGGAAATAATTAAAAGAATTTCAAGTGTGCCTCATCAATTAGCAAAGATAAAAAAAAAGGTAGTAAAAAAACAACAAACAGTTTTGTTTTTTAATTTTTATATATAAATAAATCATAATAATAAAAATAATAAAAATAATAAAATAAAAAAAATAAGATTGTACAAATGTATATTTTTGATTTAGTTTTTTTTTTTTTATATCATCATGTGTTTTTAATTGGTTGTTCCTCTTTTAAAGATATCCGTTTTTTGTTGTTTTTTATTTTTTTCTAATTAAAGAACAAAAATAAAAACACACCCATATCTTTCCACACACATTTTGTCTTTTTTTTCTTTTATGTTTTTTTTTTAATTTTTTTTTAATAAAATAATTTAAAATATAATATTTGTTTTTTTTAAAATTTTTAACTTTGTTAATCACATATAATGGACAGAAATACATTTTTCATTAGTTTAATCATTTAATAAAAAATAAATAATTTAAAATAGTTTTTTTAATAAAAAAAATAATTTTTTATATTATATTTGTCATTTAAATATTTAAAAGAAATTATTCAATTCAATTAATAAATTTAACCTCGATGAATAACAAATAATATAGGTACAATATTTTAATTAAACAATAAAAAAACCCAAAAATAAAACTATTCAACCAATTTTAACATTACATTACTTATTATTCATTATTAGTTTTGTTTATTTTATATTGTATCACAAAAGATTTTTAGATTTTTTTTTATTTTTTTTATTATATTTTTCAAAATATTAAATACATATACAAAATTTTCTTTAAATATTTTTCCTTAAAATTTTTTTACTTTTAAATTCATTGTTCCTTTAAAGCAGCCTCTATTTTTTATTTTTTTAATTTAAATCTTTTTATGATCTAAACTTTTTTATAATTATAATTCAATTTTTGCAAAAATAATATTATTAATAAAACAATTTATCATAAAAAAAAATTTATATAATACAACATACTATTTACCCCTCAAATACCCCTCAATAAAAAAAATTAAAAAAATACAAATTCACCACACATACACATAAGAAAAAAGATAAAAAAAAAATAAAATTAAATTAATTATATGTAATATTTTTTAAAATTAAAATTAATATTAGTTTAATATTAATTAAAGTTAATTATAATTATAATAAATAATATTAATAATACTAGTTTTTTTTATTTTTTTTATTTTTTTTAAATTCACCTATACTAAACACCAATTTCAACAATCTTCTATTTAAAACTAATCTTAATATACATACACTACACAGAGGTATTTTGTTTAAACAATAATTAATATTTAATAAATAGCTATACCGACCTCGTCAAAGTGTTGTTTCTATTTTAAAATAAAACAAAATCATAAAAAAATCATAATAATTTAAAGGAAAAGAACATTATCAATATTTAATAATAATTAAAGGTTATAATTGGTAATAATTGCCTTATAACATTATAATAGCAACAAAAAAATAGCATTATTAATAAACAGTATTATAAATTATTATTTAAATAAAAAACCGGATAATCTTTTTTTTTTTTTTTTTTCCCTAATATTATTATTATTATTATTATTATTTTTGTTTTATTTCAAAGTATTTAAAATTAATTTAAAATTAAAAAATAATAAAAAAATGAATAACTATTCATATATAAACAGTGTTTTAAAAATAAATTTATTATTTCAAATTGGAAAAGAAGAAAAAAAAAGAAATAGAGAAATGGTATCAGTTGAAAATTTAGAAGAAGATAATAGGAATACGGAAACTAAAGAAATAATAGAAAAGGATCAAAAAATGTGCGATATTTCAAATATTGATTATAACAATAGTAATAATATTTTACCAATTTTTAATTCACTAAAACCAAAGTTAATATTTAATAATAAAATAAACGATAATAATAATAGCGATATATATAAAGAAGATGAAATAACTATAATAAATAAAAATGATATTTTTGATAGATATGATTTCATTGATGAGAATGAAATGGAAGATCAAATATCTAATTGTAATAATAGTAATAGTTTTTTAGAAAAAAGTTTACCAGAATCAGAAAAGCTTTTAAAAAAAGAACAAAAATTACAAAAACAACAGCAACATCAATCAATACAGCAATACAGTATGCTTTATTTACCACAGGAGATTATTTTTCATATTTTTCAATTTTTAGATGTTCATTCTTTAGTCCAAATATCAAGTTCAAACTCATTGCTGCAATTAATTGGTAACGATAATGAATTATGGAAGAAAATGTCAATTGAAAGGTACGGGTGCTCTCCAGTTGTTCCAAAACCATACTTCCCATTATGGAAAACATATTTCAAATCATTTCAAATTTATAAGGGCATCTGGGATTCTAACAAAAAGGGTAAAATATTTATAACTAATAATTATAAAACTATAACACATGCTGGTGATTATTTGGGTAGTTATCAATCAGCTAGAGGTAGTGAGCCAATTGTAAGTGGTATAGTATATTGGGAATTTTATATAAATACATTAAGGTATTGTTTTAAAATAATTTTATTTTTATTTTTAAAAATATATTAATATTTCTTTTTATTTACAGTTCAAACCAAACCGGATTCCATTTAGTTGTAGGTGTTGTACCAGAGTCATTCGTAATTTGGCAAACTTATTTGACATCTAATGGTGGATGGGGATATTTAGCAGATGGAAGAAAAGCAAATAATAGTGGTAATGGTGTAACTTATGCACAAAGTTTCTGTCAAGGCTCGACCATTGGAGTTTTGGTTGATATGAACCAAAAAACTATTTCATACTTCCACAATGGTGTTTATCAAGGTGTTGCATTTAATAATATTGATGGTCCAGTTTATCCAGGTGTTAGTTTATTGACCGGTGGACAAAGTGTTTCATTTGTTGAAAATCCAAAATTCCCAAAATTATCACAAATATCATAATAAAATATTTGTATTGCTTTATGTTTAAATAATAAATCATTGATGGTAAAAGATAATAAAAAATAATTTTATGTTTTATTTATTTCAAAAAAAAAAATTATTTCCTAAAGTAATTTAAACCCGACACTTTAAAATATCTTTTTTTTTAATTTAATTTTTTTATTTTATTTTATTTTAAAAAAAAAAATTTTTTTAAATTTTTTTTTATTTTTTTTTATTATCAAAATAATTTTTTTATTTTTTATTGTTAATAGATAACATGATAAGAATAAGCAAATATGTCAACACCGATAGTAACTAATAGTATAAATATTAATAGTTTCGAAAATGGGAAAATTCATTATCAATTTTATAAATATATTCGTAATTGTCAAGAAAATAGAACATGGTTTTATATTAAAAACTTTATTTTAACATTAATCATGTTAATAAATGAAGCAGTATTTTTTTACAATTCATTACAATTTGATATAACAGGGTGTTCAATAAATCAAAATAATAATAATAATAAAAGTGGAGTAATTCATAATAATAAATTTCAAAATTACACATTATCAAATTGTATCAATTATAGGGTAGAGTATTGTATTCCATCAATTTATAGTGCCTCTGGTGACGAGTCCCTAAGTTTTAGAGTTCCTTTAGTTAGCAAATATTCAAGGAATCTTAGAATTGATGATGCCATAGTAATAACATGCAGTTGTTTATTTTTATTAGTTTGCTTATTAATTTCAAGAATTATAAGATTACAGTATATTAAGAGATCAAGAATTCAATTACTACTCACAGTGAATGTATTGGCAACTAAACCACGTATAACCAGAGAGGAAAGATTAGGTTTGTTAGGATTATGTTTTGGGGTTGTATTTTATTCATCACTAAAGCTATGGGTTATTAACACAATAAATAAGGACGTTTCAAGTATAGAATGTTATGGCCAAACTGTAGATCTGGAGTTTGCCGATAAAACATCAAATTCACTGGTTCAATCTATAAGCAATTTCTTTATTTTCTTATATTTATTCAAAGACCCAATACTTGATATATATCATAATATCACTGATATATTTTCAGATTTAGATCTTATAGATTTGGTTCGTTATGGTGATGATGAAATGATCGATCACTTAAAGAAAATTCAAACATTACCAGTCCAAAATGTAATAGAGGCCGTAAGGATATATATCGATCAAAAGTATAGTGATGAATCAAAAATTAAAAGAAAAAGCCGTTCAAATATATTTAGAGCATTCGCCTTCACTAAAAATACAGAGATATTAGAAGCTATAAATCAATATAAATTATCTCATCCACATCACTTTAAATCAATATTTAATAATAAAAGTAATGAAAATGCAACCAATACTCATTTCATTAATCAATATAAAAATTTTAATGAAGAAGATTTTATAAATAATGAAGACGATAGTAATAACAACAACAACAATAATAATAACAACAATAGTATTGATGATGATACAAGTGATGATAAAGATGAAGAAGAATCATTATCAAGTCAAGAAAATAAAAAATTATTAAATTAAATAAATTATTTAATTTTTTAAATTTTAATAAAATTTTCAAAAATTACATTTAAAATCAATAAATTCATTATAATCTATTATTTCTTTTTTTATTTTTATATTTTTATATTTTTTAAAAAATAGTAATCAAACAATATTACATTTTTGTAAGGGATTAATATGGTTATTTATATTTTTAACCACACATTAATAAAAAACTACACCCTAAACACATTAATTATCTGTATAATTTATAAATTATCAATTTATTTTATTTTATTTATTTTATATTATTTTTAATTAAAATATAGGTCGATAAAAATATATTTATATTTATTTATATTTTTTTTTTTTTTTTTTAATTTATTTTATTTTAAAATTTTTTTTCCAATTTTTTTTTTTTTTTTTGAGATTTTTTTTTTTTGTTTTATTTGTTTTGTTTTTCATATATTTTTTTTTTAAAAAAAATAATGTTATAACATTTTTTTTATACAAATAATAATAATAATTAGTTTTTAGAAATATTATTTAAAAATAAAGTAATAACACTAGTGTTATAATTAGTTTATCATTAATAGTATTATTTTTAAATAATATTTTTTTAAAATAGAAATGAAAGATTCATCAGGGTCACAGAATTATAGTAATAATAATTATAGTAACAATAATTATAGTAATAATAGTATTAATAGTAATAGTGGTAGCACACATTATGGTAGTAGTAGAAATCTAAGCCAGCAATATAATTTGCAACAAAATCAACACCAGGGTCATGAGTTTCATGACTCTGACGAGTTATTGTCAACATTAAATGATTTTATAAAAACTAACGATAAGAAATTAAGAATCGGAGCAACTCATTTAACTTTAAATCCAATATGTTTGGAATACTTAAATTTATATTTAAAGGGTAAAAGAGTATCATTCAAAGTTTCAAAGAGTGAAATTTTAGATTTACAATTTATAATTACTTTGGTTAAACATTTAAAGGTATTATATAAATATCTTTTTAAAATTATAATAATAGTTTTTATCATAATCATACTAATTATTATATAAATTTATTAATAGATTGATCCAAATCAGCCAGAATTATTAGAAAGAAACAGAGTTTTAGATTTATCAATATTTGAATCGCTTAAAGAATTAGAAATGTATTATGTAAAGCCAGGATTAATCAGCAATTTATTTTCATTATCCCAAAAAATAGAAAGATTAACTGTAAATTGTTCACTAAACTCATTGGACGAGTTATTAATTGTAGAGGATGAAAATAGATTACCATATTATGAACAAGTAAATAAAATGGTTTTTATAAATAGTGACGATGGCAAACCTTTAAATGGTCAAGAGTTAATAAATAAAAGATTCCAACATCTCTACAAAAAGAATAATATATGGTCACATTTAAAAGAATTAGATTTATCATTTAATTCAATACCAAAAATTGATATGACTGCAGTAAGTATACATAAATACATCTAAAACATATATATAAATGTATATTAAAATTAATTTTATTTATAGTACTCATTAGGTTCAGTTGAAAAATTATGTTTAGAAGGAAATTTAATTTCAACTATAGATAATTTACAAGAATGTTTATATTTAAGAGTATTAAATTTATCATTTAACAGAATTAGATCATTAGAAACTATAAATGAAGTATTGGGTATGATAACTCATCTTTCATTAAGAGGAAATCAAATTGAAAATACAGATTCACTTAATAAACTCTATGCATTAGAATGTTTGGATATCAGCAAAAATCAAATAAACCATATTGATGAAGTATTTAAATTAAACCAATTACCCAATCTAAAATATTTATTCACTGATGAAAATCCATTTTGTGAATTAAAAGATTATAGAAATTTAATAATTTTCAATTTTTTAAATAATAGTTTTAATTATTTCAATACATCAGTAAGTATCTATATATATTTATAAATAATAAATTAATAATAAATTATTAATTTTTTTTTTTCATTTCTTTAGAATATACAATTATTTTATTTAGATGGTAAAAGAATTCAACAAAATGAAATCGATTATATATATAAGCATACAATAGAGAATGGATCATTTAAAACATACCAATCACCAATTAAGGCTAGTAAACAATCATCAAAAAGTATTATACCAGTAGTTGAATTTGCCCCAAATGCCAAAGTTGATCAAATTGTATCTCAATCACCACAATCAAGTGTTTTAAATAGTATTAATAATAATAGCAGCAATAATAGAGTAATAAATGGCGTTAATAGAAAACCAAAAAGTAATAAACATAAGCATCATCACCCACATTTCAATCACACTAAAACTATTGAACCTGTAATTGATAGTTTACCAGAAGACTATGAAGAGTCATTAACAGAAAAGAAAAATCAAGATGATCTTAAATTTGAAGAAGAAAATTCTTTAAAAAAGAAAATTGAAAGCTTACGTTCTGAAGGTGGTAATTCATGGTTGTTAGTATTAAACGAAGAATCAACATTCAAAGAAAATATAAACAATTATAATAAATCTTATGATCAAATAAACCCATCACCATTAACAACTCCAACTAAAAAAACACCAATAAAAACACCAATAAAAACACCAATAAAAACACCAATTAAAAAGAAAAAATCACCTTTAAAAAATGAAAATTTAAATCAAAAGTTTAACAATATTTCAATTAAGGATGATACTCTTTCAGCCTCTTCATCATCATCATCATCATCAACTACTACTACTACTACGACGACAACAACAACAGCTGCTGCATCGCTATCAACCTCACCATATAATAATAGTAGTTTATCAACTTCACCAACAAATAATAGTATGATGGATAATAGTAAAGATAATAACAATAAAGATAGTAATAGTAATAATAATAGTAATAATATTAATGATAGTAATGGTAATAATAAACCTGGTTTATTATCAAAATCACCATCATTACCAATTTTAAATTCAGAAAATAGTTTTAAAGATTTGTTACAATTAGAAAAAAATAATATAGATAAAAATGTAAATAGTCAGGAATTAATTTGTGAACCATTTTCGATTGAAAAAAATAATCAAAAATTATTATTACAAATTAAAACCGAAGTAATGTTAGAGACCAATATTTATGGTAATACAGTAAACTCTTACCTCTTAAAGGACATTGTTTTTGTATTTGATGTACCAGAGGCTTTAGAACCAAACACTGTAGAGATTGTATTTGCTGCTAATTACAAAGATGGAATTCCAAATATGTTTACAAGAGAGTATTATCAAATGGAAGATAAAGAATCAATTAAACAAATTTTAATAGTTTTACAACCACCACTCTTTAAAGAATATACAATGAGTTGTATGCAATGCTCTGAAAGATATGTATGTAAAATGGAAAATGACTTTTTCCACTGTATAAAGTGCCAATCGAAATTATTATTCTATATTCCACACACCTCACAGGATTCATCGTTATTAATTGCAGAGTCGCCATCAGCCAGCTTTTCAAATTCACTTTCACTTAAAGACATGGGTAAATTTATAGAATACAGCGACGAGGATTTCAACAATCGCATAAGTCAAGATCAAAATGTACAATTGTTTTTCAAATTAAAAATCTTTAAGGGTAATAGCAAAGAAGTTTTCCTTTATATTATGAAGAGTAATTATATTAGATACAATCAACCTCAAGAAGAAGAAAAAACCATATACCTATTACTTTCGTCAACTACACTTTATCTACTTAACAAAAAAGATAAAAAATCTGAAGATAGTTTCTCTGTTTACATTCAAATGCCTCTTAAAGGTATTAAAAGAATTATAGTTAGTCTTTCAAGCCAAACTTTCCGTGTCGAAATGGATGAAAATCAAACCAACCCATTCATATTTTTAAAACGTTCTCAAGAAAGTACCGATAGATTTTTACATCACCTTTTTGAAGCTGCCAAACAATTAAAATTACCATTAGAAAATATTAATCGTTCAGTAGAAACTCGTAACGCTATTAACGCAATATTAATCAACGAAAATGAAGAGTTTTTAAAATACATTATGCTTCATCATAAAATAACAGGTAGAAACATCCAGCCAAAGAGTTTTATCATTACAAATGAAAGATTATATTTAATTTTTGAAAATTATTCTCAATATCCGTTATTAAATAATAATAAACCAATTAAAACAAACTCAAGTCAATTTCAAGTATTTAAAGATTTTAAGATTACAGATATTATAAATATAGTACGTATAAATTAATTAATATAGGTTTTATAATACTTTATGATATTAATTATTTTTTTTTAAATTGTAGAAATACTCAAAATTTAAACCAAATTATTTTACAATAGTATTTGAGATCGAAAATTCTAATGGCTCAAATAGTATTATTGAATGGAATTTAGTTACTGGTAATAGTGTAGAGTGTGAAACTGTAGTTAATATTATTAAAAGAGAATGGAAAAAGAATTTTGGTTTGGAATTAAAAATAATTGATCAATATTAATAAAAAAAAATACAACTAAATAATTTATAAAAATATTTATTTTCTAAAATAAAAATTAATAAAATTAAGTAAATATTTCCACATTTAATTTTTTTTATTTAAATAATTATATATTATGGTTTTCTTGTGTAATGTATATCAACTTTATAAACTATATTAAACTGTTTATTATCTTTGGTTTCTTGAAAATTTTGCATATTACTTTTTAATTGGTCTATAAAGATTTGCTTTTTTTCATCTGGTAATAATGATATATATGATTGGCTTAGAGAATTTGCAATAACTCTTTCTTGACAAGTTGATTCTGTATATGAAATTGTTGGATGGTCAATTAAATCTGGGTTTATTAAATAATGTAACTCTTTGTTTGATTTTATTTCATCAAATACATCTCTCCAATTTTCTAATAAGTGGGCTGTTGGGCTTTTTCTTCCATCGTTATTTCCATTATATTTTGAATTTTTATAGAGTTGAACAATTTCTTTTAACAACTCCGGAGAGTTTTTGTTGGGATCACTTTTAATCCATAATATAACTAATAAACCATTTGGTTTTAATACTCTTGATATCTCTTTCATTGATTCTATATTTGAAGTCCAATGAAAGGCATGGGCTACAGTTATACAATCGGCAGAGCTGTCTGGTAATGGAATTGATGTTGATAAACCATCCAAAACTTTAAAATTTAATAATTTATTTTCTTTTTCTTTAATATCATTTAATACTGAACTGCATTCCTGTCTAAAACCAGATGAAGGTTCAACAGCTATAATATTATTGAAACCATTTCTTGCCAATACCTGTGTAAATTTTCCTGTGCCTGCAGCTAGATCTAAAATTAATGAATCTTTTTCTATACCTAATTCTTTTAGTAGCTCTACAGATTCTACTGGATATGATGGTCTACCAAACGTATAGTTTTTTGAGCAATCTAGTGTTTGAAATCCATATGCTAATTTTTCAAATTTATCCATTTTATATATATAAAAAAAATAGAAAAAAAAAAAAAAAATAAAATATTAACCACCAAATTTATTTAATATACTGATTTATTCATTAATTATTTGATAGGAATTTTTTAGAGTTAGGTTTTTTGAAAGGAAAATATTATAATGAATTGAATTTAAAAATCACAAAAAAAAATTTAAAAAAAAAAAAAAAAAATTAATTTTAAAAAAAAAAATTAATTTAATAAACCTTTTTTTTTTCCCATGCTATTTTTTGATGATAATGGGTATTAAATAAAAACATACCCAAAAAAATTAATTTAAAAAATAACCGCTCCCACTAGACTTAGTGGCATCAACCTATAATCTGCTAATATTGTTTTATTTTTTTATTTTTTTTATTATTTGATAATAACCATGATAAATCTTCTTCAAGCTTATGATACTAAAGTTTTACTTAATTAAAAGTGTTTTATAAATTTTTATTTATTTTTAATAATAAATTAAACAGATTAGGTATTTACTTTTATATTCAACCAAAAAAAAAGATCTGTCAATACAGGTTAATTATATTAGGTTAATTTAGAAAAGATTTCAAAAAAGATGGAAAAAATTTACCATATGGTTTTTAAATAATAAAAAACAATAAAAATTTATTTTATTAAAAAATTTAAAAAAGCTTAAAATTATAGATCTTTATTTTGATAATGAATAGAAAATTAACTAGGGATGGAGAATTTTTATTTCTATATAATAATAATAAAAGATAAAATTGATGAAATAGAAAGAATTTAAATCTAAATAAAATTTAAAATTAAATATTAGTTTCTTTAATTTTCAAATATAATAATAATTATATAAATATTAGCATTATAGTTACCTTTAAAGTACAAATAAGCCCCAATGAATGATGAATGACCTGAAAACCACTATTAAAAAGAAGAAAGTAAACCCAATGAATAATGGGTGACTTAGAAAAACCCTCTAATGCTTGATAAATGACGTAAAAAACCCAAAGATAAACTAAACCCAATGAATGATGAACGATTTGAAAAACCAAAGCGTTTGATGAATTAAAAAACCCAAAATGTTTGACGAATTAAAAACCACAGCGTTTGAATGGCTTAATAAACCCACAATGAATGATGAAATAATTGAAAAGCAACAACAAAGTATGATGAAATAATTGAAAAACAACCCCAATGTTCAATGAATGACTCGAAAACCACAATGTATGATGAAAGATTTGAAAAACAACCCCAATTTTTAATGAATAACTTGAAAACCCCAATTAAAAAGAATATACTGAACCTCAATGATTGATGAATGACTTGAAAACCCCAATGTATTACTAATGACCTGAAAAAACAACCCACAATGTATGATGAACGATTTGAAAAAACCACAGCGTTTGAATGACTTAATAAACCCACAATGTATGACGAAAGATTTGAAAAAACCCCAGTGTTTGATGAATGACTTGAAAACCCCAATTAAAAAGAATAAACTGAACCTCAATGATTGATGAATGACTTGAAAACCCCAATGTGTTACTAATGACTTGAAAACACCGATTAAAAAGAAAATACTGAACCCCAAATGTTTGATGAATGACTTGAAAACACCGATTAAAAAGAAGATATTGAACCCCAAATGTTTGATGGTGACCTGAAAAAAAACTCCAGTGTTTAATGAATTACTTGAAAAGCACAATTATAAAGAAAATACTGAACCTCGATTTAATGGAATATATGGAACTCCCAATGTATGAATAATTACTCTTCATCCATCATTGATCTTCATTTTGTGAAAATTTAATTTTCTTTTTTTTATCTCTTCAATCTCCTTCTTTATCCCTTTCTTTTCTCTTTTTTCTATTTTCTTTTTCCATTTCTTTTTGTCTTTTCCTTTCTTTTTCTTTTCTTCTCTTTTCAATTTCTATTTTTCTTTTTCTTTCCTTTTCTTTTCGTCTCTTTTCATCTTTTTCTCTTTTATTTTTTATTATTTGTTCATTTTTGCTGTGATTTGTTAATAAAAGAGTTGGACCATTATTACTATCATTTTGATTTCTTCTTTTTTCTATTTCATCAAACTAATTCCAAGCCTCATGGACCTTTTGTTTTACTCTTCTTTCTATTTCTTGTTTTGTGTCCATGTCATTTGTTCTTTTTTTATGATTAATTTGATGCTGATCTTGATGATGATGATGATGATTTTGATATTGGTGTTGATGATGATTTTGTTGTTGTTTGTTTTTTTGATCTAACTCCTCATCAAAATTAGAATAGGTTGTTGGAACAATTTGTGGTTGTGAGTGTGGGTGTGGTGTATATTGTAGTTGTAGTTGATGATGTTGATGTTGATGCTGATGCTGATGCTGATGTTGATATTGATGTTGATAATGAAATTGATGTTGTTGTTGTTGTTGTTGGATTATTTCATCAATATCCTCAACTAAACTATAATGGGTTGTTGGGGTGTGTTGTGGGTGTTGTTGTTGGGTTTGTTGTGGGTGTTGTTGTTGGGTTTGTTGTTGTTGTTGTTGTTGGGTTTGTTGTGGTTGTTGTTGTTGGGTTTGTTGGTCATTATTATTGGTTGAAAGTTTGCAGAATAAAATAACTAGGACTGCAAAAAAATAGAAAATTAAATCTATTAATGAAAACATTTTATTTTATTATGATTGTAATAATTTGTTTCAGTAATGAAATTTAAAAATATAAAAAAAAAAAATTCAAATAAATACAAAAAAAATTTTTATAAAAAGAAAGAACTGTTTTGAAAATTCTAATTTTTTTTATAATATATTGAAAAAAATAAAAAAAATAATTATAAAGTAATAATTTAGTTTATATCTTTTTTTTATACTGATTATTGATCATTTTTTTAATTTTATTTCGATTTTTTATTTAATTTTCTTTTAAATGATATCCAAAACATTATACTAACTATTTCATTTTAAAAATGATTTTTAAAAAAAAAAAAAAAAAAAATTTATTAATTGATTTTTTATCATTTTATGATGCATACAACTGAATTTAAATTAATAATTATTCAATTTACATAAGAATAAATATTAAATTTATTTAATTATTATATAGGGGTTATTTTATATAGAAAAAAATATAAATATAAATAAAATTATTTCTAGTGTACACCAAATAAAATAACAAAACAAATTAAATTAAAAAATTGATATAATAATAAAATTAATATTTGAATAAAATTTTTATTTTTTTATAAAATATTATTTATAAATACCTTGGGGGAGCTTTTTTTAAATTGTTCATATAGACCTGTAATTCTCGAATGGTGTATTTAAACAAGTACTGGAGTATTTTGTATAGGTGATAAATTAATTAACTGTTAATCATTATTTATATTATTATTTGAAAGAGAAGGTGATTTTTTAATCTATAAATGTGATTTTTAATCTATAAAAAAAAATTAATATATAGTTTTTTTTAAGTTATTTATGAATTAAAAAAAAAAAGATATTAAAACTAAAAAAAAAAGGTGTAAATAAATAAATAAAATTATCTTTTTTATTAAATTAAAGAAATAAAAAATTTTATTTGTTTTTAAGCAAATTAATAATTTTAGATTAAAAAAAAGAAATACTTTATTTAAAAATAAGGTCTAAAATTTTATTTATGATTTTAAATAACTTTGTATTAAATTGAGTTTCTTTTATGTTTTAAATCGGATTTTACATATTTACTTTATATTATTTTTTATCTGCTATATATCTTTCTTTATTTCTTTGACTTTGCAGCCAATTAAGAATTACACATCTTCAATGGTTTTAGCAGCTAATAATTCTCTTTCGGCAATATCATCGAGGTCCAAACCGCCCTCTAATTATTTCTTTTCTTACTATCATCTGTAGAGTTAGTATTTGATTGCTACTGTTTTGAATGAATAAGTCTAATGAGCAAAATTAAATGTGGATAGTTAGATAATGACTTTAATAATGAGCTAAGGAACATAAATGACCAAACATCAAATCTTTTTTTATTTTGGTTTCTCTCCTCCGAACTATGCTGTTGTTGAGTATTACTAGAGGTTTTGAGATGGGTTATAAAAGGGTTTAATTTTAAAATTATTTGATTTGAGTATTTCGATTGCCATATTATAAGATGATGGATTATTGATTTCTCGATATTGTTGGAATCTTGCATTAAGTATTCTTTTGATGAAGATTCGATAGTTGCCTCATTATCATCTCTATTACATTTATTGTTGTTGTTTAATGAGTCAATCTGTATGCCTGATGTCATTTGTACTTGGAATGTATTGATATTGCTTTTGAATAACTAGTTTGAGTTTGAAATTGAGAATGATAATTTGAATCCTCCTTTTGTAACTGTGAATTGATTACCTGCAAATGCTTGAAACCTTTGTCTTTATCGTTTACTTCTTCTATTATTAATTTTATTATTGCATTGGTATTGTCTTCATTAATTCTTATTTGATTGAATGTGGTGACTGATTCTTGCTTATTTGCAAATATCTAGTTGTTTGATAAATTGAATATGCTATTTGTTGTTTGTTAAAGTCTAATTCTATAATTGAAACGAAATTGAATATCCTATAAATTGATTTTTAATTATAACTGTTCCATTATTATTGGTTTATGTTTCTGTTTCTGCTTGATTATTATTATTATTGTTATTAATTGGTGATGAACAATCGAAACCTGTGTAATCTGAGTTACATTTGCATGTACTTGTTGTTTTATCGCAAATTCCATGTTCGTGGTATTTAGATGAACATTCTTTTTCTGTGGTATAATATGGATATATGTTACCACTCCATGTGATTGTATTTTGACACCAATCGATTCTAAATATTTGATACTTTAGAATTTGCTGATCTTAAAAGTGTTTTTTAGTTGCACAAACATTCTTTTATCGGGTTTTAAAATCTTCAATCCAAAATATTTGATATCGTAATTGCATACTTTTCAATATTTATTCTTTCTTGAAGACTGTTCATAAATCAATTGGTTTGATGGTGTGTCTTTGCTAATGTTTGGGAATATATATATGTATATTGAAAAGCTAAATATTTGACATTCTTTATCTTTTAAAACTGCTTCACTGTTGGTATGCTTTATTTAATGGTGATACGTCTATGTGCAGTAGTTTAGTGATTGTATTTTATTTTTAATTAGTATAACATTATATAAAACAATTGTGCAGTGTTATTTTAGAAAATAAAAAAATAAAAAAAAAAAAAAAAAATTAATTTTGAATTTTTTTTTTTTTATTAAAATATCATTATTTTTTTAATGCATCCACTTTTATAATAATAATTACTTTTAGAAAAGATTTCAAACAAGATGGAAAAAATTTACCATATGGTTTTTATAATAAAAAACAATAAAAATTTATTTTATTAAAAAATTTAAATAAGCTTTTAAACTAAAGATCTTTATTTTGATAATGAATAGAAATTAACTAGGGATGGAGAATTTTTAATTCTATATAATAATAATAAATGATAAAATTGATGATAAAGGTTGACCCGGATCTGTGACCAAATGACATTAATTTGTACTTAATGAAACGGATGAAAGTGTTAATTGTTTTTGTTGATGGTATTTAATTGATAAATGATGATAGAATAAACCCATTGTTGAAAATAAACTTTATAGGAAAGAATGCAATTAATTCAGAGTAAATAGATTTTAGAATTGAAATTTCGATTTTTTTAAAATTGATTAACCTGGATTTAGATTTGGAAGGCATAAAGAATTGATGAATGAATAGAGTTGGATGGATTACTTTTCTTATTTTTATATGACATGATTGTTTTGATGATTATTATTCCATATTAATATTATTTACTCTATTATCTTTATCCTTGTCTTGATCGAATTTTGAATTATTATTTATATAATCTAAATCCATTATTTTTGTTATTTGTTTTATTATTATAATCGTTATTTGAATATGACTATTATTTATATTATTATCATTTATTTTCATTATTTTCATTATTATCATTATGATAATCATTATTATTAATATTGTTATTTATATTTATAATTATTAAATAGAAAGTATTCTAATCTTTTTAAGTTTTAAAATTAAATATTAGTTTCTTTTATATTCAAAAATAATAATAACAATTATAAAAATATTAACTTTATAAATACCTTTAAAGTACAACTAAGCCAATGAATGATGAATGACCTGAAAACCACAATTAAAAAGAATTAAGTAAACCCCAATAAATAATGGGTGACTTGAAAAAACCCAATGCTTGATAAATTACGTAAAAAACCCAATTAAAAAAGAATAAACTAAACCCAATGAATGATGAACGATTTGAAAAAACCACAGCGTTTGATGAATTAAAAAAACCCACAATGTTTGATGAATTAAAAACCCACAATGATTGACGAATTGAAAACTACAGCTTTTGAATAACTTTATAAACCCACAATGTATGATGAAAGATTTGAAAAACAACCCCAGTGTATGATGAACGATTTGAAAAAACAACCCACAATGTATGATGAACGATTTGAAAAAACCACAGCGTTTGAATGACTTAATAAACCCACAATGTATGATGAAAGATTTGAAAAACAACCCCAATGTTTAATGAATGACTTGAAAACCCCAATGTATGACGAACGATTTGAAAAACAACCTCAATGTTTAATGAATAACTCGAAACCCACAATCTATGATGAAAGATTTAAAAAACAACCCCAATGTATGAAGAACGATTTGAAAAAACCACAGCGTTTGAATGACTTAATAAACCGGCAATGTATGATGAAATAATTGAAAAAAAACCCAATATTAATAAATGACT
>NW_003519379.1:98478-121589 GCF_000190715.1 Dictyostelium purpureum
ATAAAAGAGTTGGACCCATTCATTATGAGTTTTGATTTCTTCTTTTTTCTATTATCATCAAACTCATTCCAAGCCTCATGGACCCTTTTGTTTTACCTCTTCTTTCTATTTCTTGTTTCGTGTCCATCGCCTTTTTCTCTTTTTTTATGATTATGTTGATGCTGATCCTGATGATGATTTTGATATTGGTGTTGATGATGATTTTGTTGTTTGTTTTTTTGATCTAACTCCTCATCAAAATTAGAATAGGTTGTTGGAACAATTTGTGGTTGTGAGTGTGGGTGTGGTGTATATTGTAGTTGTAGTTGATGATGTTGATGTTGATGTTGATGTTGATGTTGATGTTGATAATGAAATTGAAATTGATGTTGTTGTTGATGTTGATGTTGATGTTGTTGTTGTTGTTGTTGTTGGATTATTTCATCAATATCCTCAACTAAACTATAATGGGTTGTTGGGGTGTGTTGTGGGTGTTGTTGTTGGGTTTGTTGTGGTTGTTGTTGTTGGGTTTGTTGTTGGGTTTGTTGTTGTTGGGTTTGTTGGGTTTGTTGGGTTTGTTGGTCATTATTATTGGTTGAAAATTTGCAGTATAGAATAACTAGTACTGCAAAAAAATAGAAAATTAAATCCATTAATGAAAACATTTTATTTTATTATGATTGTAATAATTTGTTTCAGTAATGAAATTTAAAAATTAAAAAAAAAAAAATTCAAATAAATACAAAAAAAATTTTTATAAAAAGAAAGAACTGTTTTGAAAATTCTAATTTTTTTTATAATATATTGAAAAAAATAAAAAAAATAATTATAAAGTAATAATTTAGTTTATATCTTTTTTTTATACTGATTATTGATCATTTTTTTAATTTTATTTCGATTTTTTATTTAATTTTCTTTTAAATGATATCCAAAACATTATACTAACTATTTCATTTTAAAAATGATTTTTAAAAAAAAAAAAAAAAAAAATTTATTAATTGATTTTTTATCATTTTATGATGCATACAACTGAATTTAAATTAATAATTATTCAATTTACATAAGAACAAATATTAAATTTAATTAATTATTAAATAGGGTTATTTTATAAAGAAAAAAATATAAATATAGATAAATTATTTCTAGTGCACAACAAATAAAATAACAAAACAAATTAAATTAAAAAATTGATATAATAATAAAATTAATATTTGAAAAAAATTTTTATTTTTTTTATAAAATATTATTTATAAATACCTTGGGGGAGCTTTTTTTAAATTGTTCATATAGACCTGTAATTCTCGAATGGTGTATTTAAACAAGTCCTGGAGTATTTTGTATAGGTGATAAATTAATTAACTGTTAATCATTATTTGATAGAGAAGGTGATTTTTTAATCTATAGATGTGGTAAAAAAAAAAATAATAATTTTATATAGTTTTTTTAAGTTATTAATGAATTAAAAAAAAAATAAGAAAGAAAGAAAAAAAAATATTATAAAATCTAATATTGATGTAATCTAGTTCTATAGAATAAAATGTTTTAAATTCTACCTTTTCTTTTGATTTTGGAGTTTAGTTTTTAAAAATGAAAACCTATATTATTATTTAATATATTGAATTAATATCATTGATTGCTTTTTATTT
The DNA here is from genome assembly GCF_000190715.1 of Dictyostelium purpureum. Lineage (NCBI taxonomy): Eukaryota > Evosea > Eumycetozoa > Dictyosteliales > Dictyosteliaceae > Dictyostelium > Dictyostelium purpureum. The sequence goes on from NW_003519379.1 coordinate 100,104, forward strand.
TTATTGTCATTTTATTATCAAGGAGGTGTGTTTATAGACACAGGTATAAATAAAGCACATTATAATAAATAAATAAAAAAATTTTAATTTTTTATTTATTTTTATTTATATAAATTTAAAATTTAGTTGTTTATAATAAAATAATGTTTATGGTGGTGCAAAATTATTTTTAGAAAAAAAAAAAATTAAAAAAATTAATTTTGAATTTTTTATTTTTTATTTTTTTTTTATTATTAAATTTATCATCATTTATTGAATGTGCTATAATATAAATAACAACATACAATAATAGTAATAATAATAGGAATAATAAAATATTTTTTTTTCAAAATGGAGAAACAAATATATATTAAGAATATAAGATTCAACATTCGATGCAACTTCAAAACTTAACTCCAAAGAACATTAAAACCAATAATGTTAGTTATACAATTTCATAAGATTCTTTGGGGGTAATAGTTACTACAAAAGTTTTTCATTACTTTCTGCATATTTAAGAGTTGCTGAATCAAAAGGTACACCATCAAACCGAATGATTTATGAACAGTCTTCAAGAAAGAATAAAGATTATAAAGTATGCAATTACGATTTCAAAGATTTTTAATTATTCCTCAATGTTTGAAGGTCTTAAGGCGCCCTACCCTGCACATATAAATGATCATATAGATAAGTATTCAATCAACTGGAATAATAAATTACTTTTTCAACAATCACCAAAGTAACTCCATATTTCGAGAACATAACAATCGGTTTTGCTTTTGTGTATCAAACATCACAGTTTTCAAGCATTATGAAGTGTTAATGACTAGGATGGGAAGACTCTTTTTTGTTAATGATATGGCACCACCAGAAGAGAAACCAAAATATTATTATTATGACAGAATTTTCAATTTTGTATTCAGAAAGAGCAAGTTTATTAGGTATCAAACCAGGCCCAGATTCCACCATTACCCCTTTGGAAAATAAAGAAAGCAGATCTTCATAGTAAATTTTTTCGAAATCTTAAGAAAGGTGAAAATCTCAGATTTTGGAAAGATAATTCAAATCAAGATTTATACTATTGATTCATGTCCTCTTCTCGTTGAATGGAATAGTCAAATTCGTGCTATATCAATAAGCATCAGTTCCACAAAAGATATTAAAATTAAAAAAAAAAAGTGGAAATAAATAAATAAAATTATCTTTTTTATAAAATTATTGAGATTTACAATTTATAATAATTTCTTTAAAGAAATAAAAAGTTTTATTTGTTTTTAAGCAAATTAATAATTTTAGATTAAAAAAAAGAAATACTTTATTTAAAAATAAGGTCTAAAATTTTATTTATGATTTTAAATAACTTTGTATTAAATTGAGTTTCTTTTGTGTTTTAAATCGGATTTTACATATTTACTTTATATTATTTTTTATCTACCAATGCTTTGGTTGCGGCAGCAAAAGCTTTAGCAGTAGAAATTAATTATATACATTGGACCACCATCACAAGTTCTACCTTTCGACACGTTCTCTTTGAGACAATGTCGTAGCACCGACCAAAGTTGATGTAGCACTAGTAGTTGCCAAAGCGACTTCAAGAATAGTTTCTGTGACATCAGGAGCATCTTCTTCTTTCTTTATTTCTTTGACTTTGCAGCCAATTAAGAGTTGGCGACATCTTCAATGGTTTTAGCAGCCAATAATTCTCTTTCGGCAATATCATCGAGGTCGAAACCGCCCTCTAAATATTTCTTTTCTTTTTGGAATCAATCGGCACCGGCTTTTGTTGATAATGCATTGGCTCCACCTTTAAATGAAACTAAATTAACTACCAATCTCTTACGATCATCTGTAAAGTTAGTTGTTGATAACTTTAATAATGAGCTAAAGAACATAAATGACCAAACATCAAATCTTTTTTATTTTGGTTTCTCTCCTCTGAACTATGCTGTTGTTGAGTATTACTAGAGGTTTTGAGATGGGTTGTAAAGGGTGTAATTTGATACTTTAGAATTTGCTGATCTTAAAAGTGTTTTTTTAGTTGCACAAACATTCTTTTATCGGGTTTTAAAATCCTCAATACCAAAATATTTGATATCGTAATTGCATACTTTACAATATTTAATCTTTCTTGAAGACTGGTCATAAATCAATTGGTTTGATGGTGTGTCTTTGCTAATGTTTGGGAATATATATATGTACATTGAAAAGCTAAATATTTGACATTCTTTATCTTTTAAAACTGCTTCACTGTTGGTATGCTTTATTTAATCGTGATACGTCTATGTGCAGTAGTTTAGTGATTGTATTTTATTTTTAATGCATCCACTTTTATAATAATAATTACTTTTAGAAAAGATTTCAAACAAGATGGAAAAAATTTACCATATGGTTTTTATAATAAAAAACAATAAAAATTTATTTTATTAAAAAATTTAAATAAGCTTTTAAACTAAAGATCTTTATTTTGATAATGAATAGAAATTAACTAGGGATGGAGAATTTTTAATTCTATATAATAATAATAAATGATAAAATTGATGATAAAGGTTGACCCGGATCTGTGACCAAATGACATTAATTTGTACTTAATGAAACGGATGAAAGTGTTAATTGTTTTTGTTGATGGTATTTAATTGATAAATGATGATAGAATAAACCCATTGTTGAAAATAAACTTTATAGGAAAGAATGCAATTAATTCAGAGTAAATAGATTTTAGAATTGAAATTTCGATTTTTTTCAAATTGATTAACTTGGATTTAGATTTGGAAGGCATAAAGAATTGATGAATGAATAGAGTTGGATGCATTACTTTTCTTATTTTTATATGACATGATTGTTTTGATGATTATTATTCCATATTAATATTATTTACTCTATTATCTTTTTCCTTGTCTGGATCGAATTTTGCATTATTATTTATAATATAATCTTATCCATTATTTTTGTTTTTTGTTTTATTATTATAATCGTTATTTGAAAGTGATTATTATTGATATTATTATCATTTTTATTTTCATTATTATCATTTTCGTTATATTATTTATATTTATATTTATAATTATTAAATAGAAAGTATTCTAATCTTTTTAAGTTTTAAAATTAAATATTAGTTTCTTTTATATTCAAAAATAATAATAACAATTATAAAAATATTAACTTTATAAATACCTTTAAAGTACAAGTACCCCAATGAATGATGAATGACCTGAAAACCACAATTAAAAAGAATTAAGTAAACCCCAATAAATAATGGGTGACTTGAAAAAACCCAATGCTTGATAAATTACTTAAAAAACCCAATTAAAAAGAATAAACTAAACCCAATGAATGATGAACGATTTGAAAAACAACCCTAATGTTTAATGAATGACTTGAAAACCCACAGTGTTTAATGAATTAAAAAAACCCACAATGTTTGATGAAGTAAAAACCCACAATGTTTGACGAACTAAAAACCACAGCGTTTGAATAACTTAATAAACCCACAATGCATGATGAAAGATTTGAAAAAACAACCCACAATGTATGATGAACGATTTGAAAAAACAACAGCGTTTGAATAACTTAATAAACCCACAATGTATGATGAAAGATTTGAAAAACAACCCCAATGTTTAATGAATGAATCGAAACCCACAATATATGATGAACGATTTGAAAAACAACCCCAATGTTTAATGAATGACTTGAAAATCACAATGTATGATGAACGATTTGAAAAAACCACAGCGTTTGAATGACTTAATAAACCCACAATGTATGATGAAAGATTTGAAAAACAACCCAAATGTATGATGAATGACTTGAAAACCCCAATTAAAAAGAATATACTGAACCTCAATGTTTGATGAATGACTTGAAAACCCCAATGTATTACTAATGACTTGAAAACACCGATTAAAAAGAAAATACTGAATCCCAAAATTTTGATGAATGTCTTGAAAACACCGATTAAAAAGAAGAAATTAAACCCCAAATGTTTGATGGTGACCTGAAAAAAAACTCCAGTGTTTAATGAATTACTTGAAAAGCACAATTATAAAGAAAATACTGAACCTCGATTTAATGGAATATATGGAACCCCCAATGTATGAATAATTACTCTCTTCATCCATCATTGATCTTCATTTTGCGAAAATTTAATTTTCTTTTTTTTATCTCTTCCATCTCCTTCTTTATCCCTTACTTTTCTCTTTTTTCTATTTTCTTTTTCCATTTCTTTTTGTCTTTTCCTTTCTTTTTCTTTTCTTCTCTTTTCAATTTGTTTTTGTCTTTTTCTTTCCTTTTCTTTTCGTCTCTTTTCATCTTTTTCTCTTTTATTTTTTATCATTTGTTCACTTTCGCTGAAATTTGTCAATAAAAGAGTTGGACCATTATAATCTGTTCTATATCTTTTTGATTCTATTTCATCAATCATATTCCAAGCCTCATGGACCTTTTGTTTTACTCTTCTTTCAATATCTTGTTTTGTGTCCATGGCATATGCTCTTTTTTTATGATTATGTTGATGCTGATGATGATCCTGATGGTGATGTTGATATTGGTGTTGATGTTGTTGTTGTTGTTGTTGTTGTTGTTGTTGTTGTTGTTGTTGTTGTTGGTTTTGTTTATCTATTCCCTCATCAAAATTAGAATAGGTTGTTGGAGTGATTTGTGGTTGTTGTTGATGATGTTGATGTTGTTTTTGTTTTTGTTGTTGTTGTTGTTGTTGTTGAATTATTTGATCTATATTTTCAACTAAACTGTAATGGGTTGTTGGGGTGTGTTGTGGGTGTTGTTGTTGGGTTTGTTGTTGGTTTTGTTGTTGGGTTTGTTGTTGAGTTTGTTGGTTCATTTGATCATTAAAATTATTATTGGTTGAAAATATACAGTAAAAAATAACTAGAACTGCAAAAAAATAGAAAACTAAATCCATTAATGAAAACATTTTATTTTATTATGATTGTAATAATTTGTTTCAGTAATGAAATTTAAAAATTAAAAAAAAAAAAATTCAAATAAATACAAAAAAAAATTTTTTAAAAAGAAAGAACTGTTTTGAAAATTCTAATTTTTTTTATAATATATTGAAAAAAATAAAAAAAATAATTATAAAGTAATAATTTAGTTTATATCTTTTTTTTATACTGATTATTGATCATTTTTTTAATTTTATTTCGATTTTTTATTTAATTTTCTTTTAAATGATATCCAAAACATTATACTAACTATTTCATTTTAAAAATGATTTTTAAAAAAAAAAAAAAAAAATTTATTGATTTTTATCATTATACGATGTATATTTAAATTAATAATTATTCGATTTACATAAGAATAAATTATTTCTAGTGGTACAACAAATAAGATTAAAAAATTGATATAATAACCTTTATTATTTTATTATTTATTTCTCTAAGAAAATGAAAAAAAAAAAGAAAAGAAAAAAATTATGTTTGTTTTCATTTTTATTTTAGATTTTAATAAAAAAAAAAATAAAAAATATTTCATATTATATCACATACCAATTCAAGTGGGTGTATTATTTTTATTTTGTTTATAATAAAATAATGTTTATGGTGTTGCAGAATTATTTTTAGAAAAAAAAAAAAATTAAAAATAAATTAAAAAAATTAATTTTGAAATTTTTTTTTTATTAAATTTATCATCATTTATTGAATGTACTATAATAGAGAATCAAATAAAATGTTTACTACACACTAGATAATTATCCAATGCTAAAGAAAGTATGGTTACATTTATATATTATGATTATAGAGCCAATGAAAAGAATGATACCGTTAATTCAACAATTCAACTTCAAAACAGTTTGAATTTATTAGTTTTACAATTTCATGGATTCTTTGGGTAGTAATAATAACTTCAAAAAGTTTTGCATTACCTTATGAATATCATTTAAGATTTTCACAATCAAAAAGTAAGTTTATACACACATTTAAATCATACCATACCTATTTACAAAATAATAGGGAGAAAAATTTAGCTAAGTTTGACTAAAAAAAAAAAAATTTCTGAGTTTCCCCCACTCCCACACCCACCCACTTGACTAATTTTTTCATTTTAAAAACTTAGAAACTTAGAAAAAAAAAAAAAAAACCTAGAATTACATTATTTTTTTGTATGAAAAAAATTTAAAATTCTTGTAAAATTTTATTTAATCATTCCATTTTTGAAATATTTGAATAATTATAAAAGATAGAGTTTTTGACAATATCTTCTCTTGAAATGTTTGCCCATTCCCTTAATAACACACGTTGTTCTATTCTTTCCCAACCCAAATTTGATCTGTTGTCTACATGTAACCAACAACTTAGCACCCGAAAATGTTCTTTCAATTTCAACGGACGAAGAAGCAACTGAAAGTACATTTCTTATAATTGATTATAATGTTGGATATTCAATACTATTTTCTTTCCAATATTTTATTGTATCATTTCTATGATCTAAACTTTCTTCTAAGTATTTTTGGATTTCTTTATACTTTGAAATATGTATTTGTTTCTTTTTTTCTTCAAAAAGCATTTAAATTAAAGGTTCATCATAGTTTCTATATACCCTCTCTTTGGCAAAGTGATAATCTAGAGTATTTATCGTATCATTTGAAAGATTGTTTTTTTCTCTATATTTTTTTGCTGCTAAACATTTACCATCTATTAAAAATAAGATATTAGTATAATTTTTTAATCAATAAATTAAATAATAATATAAATATATACTTAACCAATTGTAAAATGATATCTAATGCTATGGATGTTGATAGCTTTTTGTCTAGATCTTAAATTGAATTTCTTGTGGTAATAGGTCTTTTATTTGTTCCTTCCATTGATATTAAGTTATTAATATTAAAATATATTTATTTTTTATAATTTTATATTTATTAATGTTATTATTTATTAATTTATTTTTATTTTTTTAAAATATAATAATTTTTTATATTTTTATATATATTAAAAAATTTTGATATTGATATATAAATAAAAATTTTGAAGTATTTATAGAAAAAAAATTATATTAAATTTATTTATTTTTAATTTTAAATTTTGCGCTTAATTATATAACTGCTATATTGTAATAAAATATATTTAAAAATATTTATGTGTATTAATAAAAATAAAAAAAAATTAAAAAAAAATATAAAAAAAAAAAAAAAAAGGGGGAAACAACCACACATTACTATATATATTAATTGATTATGATTTAACTGTTTTTTTATTGATTTTTAAACACTTTTTAAATTAAAAACTTTTTTTTTTGTTTTTAAAACTTAGAAAAATAAAAAAAAAAACTAAAACTTAGAAATTGACTTTAAAAATGGAACTTATAGACCCCGAACTTAGAAACCCTTTTTTTCAAAAAATAAACTAAATTTTCTACCCTACAAAATAATATAAATATTAATTTTTCATTTTATTTTTAGATATTGATTTTATTGGACCATTTGTTTCAGATTTAAAGATATTAAAATCACTAAAAAAAATAAAAAATATTGTACTATGTATTACCAATCATGGTTTTAAACAATCATATATTTTAGTTCGTGGTACAGTTGATAAAGAAACATAACAATAAATCCATCAGTTATTAATATTATGAACTTAATAATCTTCAAAAAAATAATTTCAAATATTAAATAAAGCATACGGTTATGAATCTTTATTTAAACTCACTTCTACTATAAAAAACTTTACCAACGGTGATGCAATTTTAAAAGATAAAATAAAGGATGGTAATATTTAGATTTTCAATGCACATATATATTCTCAAAAATTAAAGACACACCAAACCGATTGATTTATGAACAACTCAAGTCTTCAAGAAAGAATATAGATTATAAAGTATGCAATTACGATTTCAAAACCTTAAATACTAGCAATACTCAACAACAGCATAATTAACATTAAATAAAAATTATCTATGTATTTATTGGGTGTTGTAAATAAAAAAATAAAATATATATATATATATAAAATAAAATTAAAAATATTAATTGTAATGTTTATTATATATTCATCTAATGTCTTTGAATAAATAACAATATCGTCTACTTAGGATTTTATATATTCTCTAAATTCTTCAATAATATATTGTATCCATTCATTGAAATATGCAGTGATTTCTTTAAACCAAATGGAACTCTTATTTATAAAAGAATCAAGTCGTAAATATACAGCATTTCAGGTAGGTTTTAAGATGAATCAATTAAATTTATAAACCTGCTTGAAATTCTGTACATTTTACGAGTTGATTCTTCTAATAATAATAAATGAAAACCATTCTTTGCATCCAAATTTGTAATATACTAATAATATGAACTTTAAAAACTATTAAAAAATGATTGATTTTACAAAATTTTCAAACCCCCCCCAAAAAAAAAAAACACACCGCATTAAAAAACTTTTAAAAAAGAAAATAAAACATGGGTGTTAAATTTAGTATAATATTTCTTTGAATGATCTGAATAGACCTATAGTTCTATTAATATTTAAAAACAAACCTGTTAAAAAAATTATAAAATAAAAAAAAAAATTATAAAATAAAAAAAAAAATTATAAAATAAAAAAAAAAAAAAGTTTTATTATTCATCTAAACCTTCATTAATTAATATTATACTTTATAGTTTTTAAAAATGAAATTTATATATAGTTTTTTAATTTTAATTTTTATTTCAATAATTACTGTCAAGTCTCAAGAAGAAAGCTTTAAATATAACTATTTTCATATTAAAAAAGATGGAGACCCAGAGTTTTGTAGAACCCATGAAGAGGGTGACTATTCAATAGTAGAATTATCTGAATGCAAACGTGGTTGTCAAGGTTACATTAGAATATATTCCAAATATTTTTTTAATGAATATATTATTTATTTTTCCCAATTTAATGAATGTAATGATAAAAGGGGGAATATATATACCTTTACATGTTTAGTCCCATCCAATGATTTTATCAAAATTGGTGAATCTGGCTTCAGTGTATTATGTAGCAACATTAAAAATATCACTACACCAACACCATCAGAAACACCCACAATAACAGAAACACCTAATGAAACTACCACACCCAAACCAACACAATCATTATCACCATCTCCCACACCAAAACCAACAGAAACCACATCTAACAATCCAACAGAATCACCAGCTGGCAATGGTTCTCTTAAAATTTCAATTTCTTTATCTCTATTAGTATTTTTAATAATTTCAATATTATTATAAAAATTTTATTTTTAAAAAAAATAATAAATAAAAAAAATTGGTGGAATAATTATTATAATTGATTGTTTTTTCTTTTTATTAGAATAGTTTATTGTTGTTTTCTAAATTTGTTAAAATTGAATTTGCTCTATTTAAAACCTTTTCAGGTAAATTTGCCAATTTTGCACAATATATACCATAAGATTTATTTGCAATCCCAGGTATAATTTTGTGAGCGAATAAAATTTCTCCTTGGTGCTCTTTGATTATACAACAATAGTTTTTTATTTTTTTAGATATAAACTGATCTTGCTCTTGATTTAGCTTTTTAGTTAATTCATGGTAATGGGTTGCAAATAAAGTTCTAGATTTATTATCACTAACCAAATGTTCGATGACTGATTGGGCAATTGATATACCATCCAAAGTACTGGTTCCTCTTCCCACCTCGTCCATAATTACAAAAGATTTATCTGTTGCTTTCTTTAAAATTTGAGCTGTTTCAACCATTTCTACCATGAATGTTGACCTGTCATTTGATAAATCATCACTTGAACCTACACGACTAAATATTTGATCAACGATACCAATTTCGGCATAATCAGCTGGAACATATGAACCCATTTGGGCCATTAAAATAATAATTGCATTTTGACGTAAAAATGTTGATTTCCCACCCATATTTGGACCTGTAATTAACCATAGTAATGTTTCATCTTCCTTTTCATGGTTGTTGCTGTCATCATTTAAAACCAAATCATTTGAAATGAAATTCTTTGTAACCAACTCTACAGTTGGATGTCTACCGTTGATAACCTTTAAAGATTTTGTCTCATTGATGATTGGTTTAACGTAAAGTCTTTCTTTTGCAATTAATGCCAAAGTTGTTGAAACATCGATAATTGATAAAACATCACTAGTTTCTTTAATTTGATCACCAAACGATAAAGTTAATTTGCAAAGTTGATTAAATAACCCGATTTCTATCTCCAACGCTTTTGAAACTGAAATATTTATTTCATCTTCCAACTTTAATAGATCTTCAGACTTAAATCTCATATGAGATAATAATGTTTGAACATGAATAAAATTTGATGGAATTTTGTTTTTAAAAGTGGACTGAATTTCGAAATAATAACCAATAATTTGATTGTGTTTGATTTTAAGTGATGGTAATGATAATTGATCTCTATATTTTTTTTGAATCTCTTGAACTAGCTCTTTACTATTGTCACGGGCCTTAATTGTATTATCCAACTCTTTTGAATAACCTTTTTCTATAAAATTTCCATCTGATGTATTGAATGGCGGATTATCAACTAAAGCTGATGATAAATAAAGTAATAGTTGTTTAAAATCATTTAATTTATTATTTATATTCTCTACCAAATTATTAATTTGTGGTGTTGGTTTTAACTTTTTAATCCTTTCATCCAAAATTCTTTTAATTTCCATTGAAATTGCCAATGTTGAACCTATACCGGATAAATCTCTTGGACCTGCTTTTGAAATATAAACTCTTTGTAAACATCTTTCTAAATCTAAACATCTTACTAATAATTTTCTTATCTCTTTTGTAATATCTAAATTTTCATAAAAGAACTCTATTAAGTTTAATCTATTATTAATTTCATTTATATTTAAACTTGGGGATTCTAAAATAATAATAATGTTAATATATAAAGTTTAATATTTTGAATATTTTTTTAGTTTACTTACGTATTCTTGAATATAATAATCTACTACCAGAACTTGTTAAAGTTTTATCTAAACAATCTAAAATGGTACCTTTTTTTTGATTTTGAAGTGTTTTAATAATTTCTAAAGATTGCATTGTTGAAAAATCAATTGACATTGTATTACTTGAACTAAACTTTTTCAATGGATACAGATGTGGTATATTTCCCATTTGAGTATTAATTACATAATTTAAAATTGAACCTGAAGAATTTAATTCATCGATTGAGAAATTTCTTTCTGATGTTCCATCAAAAAAACCATTACTGTTGATTAGTTGATTATAATTTAAATTTAGATTATAAGTTTCATTGAATTTTGATAAAGTATTTTTAATCTTGAATATTTCATCACTTTCTGTGCTAATATTAAATGACTTTATTAATTTTGAAATTGATGGATTTTCAATTAAACTTTTTGGTAATAAGATTTCGTTGGGTGAAATTCTAGTAAGCTCTGATAATAAGTTGTCGTATGTTGTCTCTGTTGTATAAAAGTAACCAGTGCTGAGATCTAACCATGATATTGAAAATCTTGATGTGTTATTATACAAAACTTGGTTACTAAAATCTTTTTGATGATAATTAACTGGTAAAAAATTACATAAATAATTGTTTTGTGATGATTTTAAAAATCTTTCTTCGAAAATGGTTCCTGGTGTTATAACTCTAACAACTTCTCTTTTAATAACTCTTCCATTCTTTTTAGCTTCTCTTGCATCTTCAACCTGGTCACAAATTGCAATAGTTTTACCAACTTTAATTAACTTTTCAATATGTATATCTGAAGAGTGTGTTGGAAATCCACACATTGGAATGCCCATACTTTTATTTTCTCCTATTCTTTTAGTTGTTAACTTTTAAAAAAAAATTAAAAATTTATAATTTAAAAAATAGTTTATTAATTTAATCTTCTTACAGTAATATTTAAAATTTTACTTGATTCAATTGCATCTTGATTAAATAATTCATAAAAATCACCCAATTTAAATAATAAAATAGCATCTGGATATAATGATTTAAAATGATTATATTGGGCCATTGCTGGTGTTTCTTTTGCTTTTTTATTGACTTTTTTGTTTATCTCTTTTCCTTTTTCTTCATCTTGATCCTCTTCGTCCGGGGTGTATTCTCTTTCAACATCATCTTCATTAAATTCATATTCTTCTTCGTTATATGATAATTTTGTTGATATTGGTATATTTAAATCCTTAATATCCCCTTTAATTTTAATTTTATTGATTTTATCTTTATTTTTTAATGATGAATTATCATTATTATTTTGATTTTTTGATGATGCAGAAAATAATCTATAACTTTGATTATTATTGATTAAATATTTGGTATTATTCCTAATAATATTATTAAAAAATATTAAACTTGATTTGTATATTAATTTTTTATCTTTATTTAATATCATTGTTGCACAATGAAAAAAAAAAAAATTTATTAGAAAAATTTTTTAAAAAATTAAAAAAAAAAAAAAAAAAAGAAAAAATAAAATAAAATAAAAAAAAGCTTTAAATTATTATATTCATAAAAAAGAGTGTTTTTTAATAACAAAATTTATTTTTTTTTTTTTTCTTTTTTTATTGCAAGAGTTGAAAACTAATTTGAATATATAAATGATTTTTATGTAAATTTTAAAATTGAAATCTCCGGGAAGATAATTTATCGGCCCGATCCTAAAAATGAAACATAAGAGTTTCGATCTCTTGATCTTACGATTCGAAGTCGTACGCTTTTCCAACTAAGCTAATGTTTCACAGTGGTACTGATATAATACAGTTATAAATTAGGTGGAAAAAAAATAATAAAAAAAGATTAAACTTTAAATCATTGCAAAAGATCTTCTAATCCCGATACCCGTTCTGCCCAGGCAAAGAATATTTAGAACAAATATTCTTCAGATGACCATTGTTCAATACATCGGTACAAGAAATAATAAACCAAATATTCCCATGTGCTTGTTTTATGGAAAGAGAAGTTAAACTAATTGAGATCTAGGTATTGAAACCACCCAATGAAAATAGTCCCAAGTTAAAAAAATTTAGCAAGATATGGAATGCATATATTTTTAGTTTTAAATACTAATACACCCGGAAAGCTACAAAACCTTATCGATGAAATACAAACATAATAATAAAATAACCAAAACTAAAACAAATAAAAATAAATAATCAAAATTACTTTTCATAGAAATATGTGCAAGAAATACACAAATAGGTGGTACATCAATAAATGCAATTACCGTTATAATTACTATATGAGTTGCAGAAAATACATACTAAATGGTCAATCAAATAATGCATAAGTATACCTAAACTTTCAACTTCAACAATTAGAAGAATTCTAAAGAGACAAAACATTTTTTATAATTATTTGTAACGCAAGCATTATTTTATAAAAGAAACTGAGATGCAAAGGTATAGTTAGGTAAAAAAATTTAAAAATTATACCACAGTAAATTGGAAACAGGTGATTTTAGCAGATGAAACCAAAATTGTAAGATTTTCTTAAAAATAGAGGCATAAAAGATGGATTCAGGGCAGTTAATGAAAGAAGAAAATATTTTAAAAAGAAAAAGACCATCTGTAATTTCAAAATTTTTTTGGGGTTGCATTAATTTGATGAGTTTGGTTGTGGAGCCTATATTAATGGTAACATGGATGGCGATACCTACATAAATGTAATGGGGATGAATATATGGAAACATTAAAAGACTATGAAATTGATTTTTTTAAAGTCACTCTTTTTCAAGATAACTGCTCTGTCCATAAATCAGCTGCTGTTAAAAAATATTCTTCAATATGAAGAAAATAACATTAGGGTACAATTTATTCCACCCTCTTCACCAGATTTAAATATAATAGAAAACCTATGGCCAATCTTAAAAAAAAGTATAGTTCAACGTCGCATCGCCAAACCTCGTAAACCTTTCGATGAATCAATTCATCTTTTTTGGTTTAATATTGAACAATCAATTTTAAATAAATTAAATGAATCAATTTCAACCGGAATAAATAGAATAATTCAAAATAGAGGTGAATTCACTAAATATTAATAAACTATAATTTTATTATAAAAAAATTTCAAAAAAACCTTTACTCAAAATCTTTATTCTAAAATTTTGCAACATAGAAATAATAATAATAAAAAAAAAAAATAAAAAAAAAATATTTTTTTTCATACAACATTTAAAATATATTTTATTTAAGTATAGATTAAATGATTTTTATTTATGTTAATCAGAAAATCCAAAATTTAAACCATAAAGTTTTATTATATAAATTGCAAAAATAATATGTCTGTTGCAAAATTTATGCAACTAACTGTACCAAAAACCTTTAATAAATAGGTAAATATATAATAATCATTAAAACAAATAGAAGAGCTTTCATTAACTGGGGTTAGATCTGAAAGCGAACTTGGTCTAAGAGTAAAGAAATTAAGGCTTCACCGACAGCTAGGAAGTATAGGGGATAGCTTCTGTTTATTTATACTCTGCATGAACTAAAATAAAATTTTTTGGTGAATAAAAAATATTTATGATTGTCATTTTATTATTGAAGAGGTGGAAAAATGAAAATGAATATTATATAATTTTTTTATTTAAAACTATTTATAATAACTAAATGATAAAATATAGTAAAAAAAAAAAAATTCAAATTGAAATTATTGTGAGAGCAAATTTAAAATAACAAAAAAAACCACCAAATTTTTAGCTTTTTTTCGCATTAAATTTTAATATAAATATGTGGGCAAACTTGGCCGGTCAAATCTTAGGAAAAGAAGAAAAATATCAGGGAAAAGTAGAAAAATACCCGGCTTTTACAATAATTTAAAAAATTTTAAAAAAAAAAAAATTAATATGGAGAAAAAAAAAAAAATGCACCGATTTTCTTTTTTTTACCCATTAATTTTTTTTAAAAAAATACTTAACAAACCGGTTTTTACAATAAAAAAAAAAAAAAAAAAATCTTTTCATCAATTTTTTGATTTTTATTAATATAAATAATAATTACGACACACAAAAATTTGATCACTTTTTTACCAGGGTTTTTCTAAATTATAAATAACACCAATAAAAAAAAAAATTATAAAAACCAAAATTTTAATAAATTAATATAATAAATAAATAAAATTAAAAATATAAAAATAAATAAAAATTAATATTAAATAAATAAATAAAATGTTAAACTCAACAACAAACAACTCTAGTACTGATAAAAAAGACTTTGAATTCTATGGTTATACTTCGACAAATGCATGGAAAATTCTTATTATCCTTGATGAATTAGGACTCAGCTTCAACTATCATCATGTTGATATCATCAATGATGAACAATTTACTGAAGAGTTTTTAAAAATTAATCCAAATAATAAAATTCCTGTAATTATTGATAATACTGTCGAACCACCAATTACCGTTATTGAATCTGGTGCAATTTTAATTTATTTAGCTGAAAAGTATGGGAAACTATTACCTGATAATAAAACCCATCCAAGAGAACGTACTGAAGTTTTACAATGGCTAGCATGGCAAATTAGCACATTAGGTATGTAAATTTTACTTAAATATTTGATTCAATAAAAAACTAATAATATAATATTTATTATTAAATATAATAGGCCCATATCTTGGTCAGCTATCATACTTTGGTTACTATTGTGAAACTAAAATACCAATTGCTATTGAACGTTATTCAAAAGAGGCACGTAGAATGTTTAAAGTTCTAGATGGACGTTTATCAACCAGACCATATGTTGGGTGGTAATGAACTATCTATTGCTGATATTTCGACCTATGGTTGGGTATTATACATTCAATTTAATGCAATGGTCGAAGGTTGGGATACATTATATCCAAACATTAAAAAATGGTTGAAATTAGTTGAAAGCCGTCCATCTTTTGCTAATGCCTTCCGTTTGGCTGAAGCCGATTTAAAAGAAAGAATTGCTAAAGGAATTAAACCATCAACCACCACTTCACCAGATGAAGCTGAGGCCAAAAGAGCTCTAGCTAAAGAAAAACATTAATAATATAAAATAATAATAAACAATAAAAATAATTAAAAATAATAAAAAACTTTTTCATTTATTTTTCTTTATTTATTTTAAAATTAAATACAATAGGTAAATTTATTTACCAACTAAATTTTTAATATTATTAATTAATCCTCTTTTTCTTGTCATTGAGTGAAAATATATTAAAACCCAAAAACTAAATGAATAAATGAATGGATATATACCAGCTCCATAAAAAACCCCTAATAAAAATGCTTTGAGAATAAAAGACTGATATTAATATTAATTGTAAAAAAAAAAAAGTAAAATGAAACATAGAAAAAATTAACTTACACAACCAAAATATTCCAGATGAGATGTGGGGCTTATCTCCTTTAGAAACTCTGTAGTCAAACTCGTATGAACCGACCACCATTGCAAATATATATAATTTAAAGAGTTCTATATAGTAAAATCTATTTATACAAAATATTAATATAATGAATTATTAATTTTTATTTTTTTTAAAAAACTAACCCTAAACAAATTAAATAAAGAAATGAAAGTGAAATATAGTTTCCTTTATAATATTTAAGATTATATTTTGATCTTTCATTTTGGTGATTCGTATCCCTAGGGTACTTGTAACCATTTTGATCTGAATAGAACTCTTCCCATGGACGAACCACTAGATCACTGAAAAAATTCTTATTATCACACTCTTTTGTGGATTCTGTATTATTACTATCTTTATTATTACTATTACTATTACTACTAAACATTTTTGTTAATGACCAAAATAAAAATTTGAAAAATAATATTTTTAAAAAAAATTTAAAATTCGAAAAAATAAAAAATTAAGATTTCTAAAAAATTAAGTTTAAAGGAAATTTTTATTTTTATTAATTTTATTTTTTTTTATTTTTTTTTTATTTATTTATTTATTTATTTATTTATTTATTTATTTATTTATTTATTTATTTATTTATTTATTTATTTATATATCTATTTATTTTCAAATAAAGAATTAAAAATATCAATTTTTGCTGCAATTACATGATTTTGATTTCCTGATAAAACAACACCTATTACTAAAGAATCGTCATTAACCACCAATGAACCACCATCACCACCTTTGGCAAACTCTGGATTTAATAAAATTAAATGAGATAGATTCTTTATGATTATGCCGCTAGTAAACCCTGATCCCATACCATTTTTTCTGACCCTTTGACCCTCTTTATAAATTTCGCTATAGAGACTAGTATTACTTAATTGCTTTACTCTGACCCTACCAATTTCGTTTATAAAATTTGTAATGAATGGTAAATTATGTATTGAATATGTTATTGCTATATTTATTGATTCTACAACAAACAACTTTATAATCTTTAATTGTTCATTTGAAGACCCAATGGACATTGTAATCTCTTTTTTAAAATCGCCACTATATGAATCAAAAATTGGTGCCGCTGAAATAATATAAAATTTTGAACCGATTGCAATCGAATTTGCAGTTCCATATGAACTATGTTGATTTGGAACATTATTAAAAACCTTAAATGGTGATGTTATTGGATTTAACACTATTAATGCATCCTCTTTATCTTTTTGTTTTTCGTATTGATTTAATAAAGCTAATGAAAGAATTTCTAAATTTCAAAAACAAAATAAATTATTAATAACTATTATAAAAAGTATAAAAATATAAATAATATAATAATTACCTCCGCTATTATTTTCGCTTCTATTATTGGTATTATTTGAAATTGATGTTGATGATGAAATCATTTTTTTTTAGTTTTATTTATTATTATTATTATTATAATATGTATATGAAAAAAAAATAATAAAATAATAAAAAGAAAAAAAAAATTGTAAAATTTATAGTGATAGTTTATGTAAATTTATATATATTAAATGGGAATATAAAGGAACTATTGTTGTTTTTTTTAATTTGTTAATTGTATAAAAGAGGTTTTTTTTTTATTAACCCACCACAACACTTTTTTTTTTTTTTTTTTTCGTTAAAACAAATAGCAAACCCAAATACCAAATAAGAGCCCAGGGTGGGTTTTTTTTTTAAAAAAAATTGAAAAAAAAAAAATTTTGTTTGGGAAGAGGGGTTTTTTAAACCTAAAAGAATTGTTTTTTTTTTTTTTTACCCCCCCAAATATTAAAAACCCACATTCGGGTTTTTTTTTGTTTTAATTTTTCCCCCACCCTTTTTTTTTATATTTCCCAAAACTAAAGGGGGGGAAAGATCCTCCCCTTTTTTAAACTTTCCCAAAAAGATTTTTTTTAAAAGGGGGGAAAAAAAAAAAAAAAAAAAAAAAAAAAAACAAATTTAATACCAAAATAAAGAAAAAAAGTACATATACTAAAAAAAAAAAAAAAAAGTTATAATATAAAGTAATATTAAAAAAATAAAAAAAATAAAAAAAAATAAAAAATTTATTTTTTTTTATTTTTTTATTTTTTTTTTTTTAATTTTACAAAATTTTTTTTCATTATTTTTGTGTGGGTAATAAAGAAACTAAAAATACATACAATACAACCTATATATATATATTAATAATTATAATAAATGAATTCAATAACGACTTTTGTTAAAAAACAAATTTCATTTGTTAAATTTTTTGGTAAAAATTTATTTAAACCTTTTTCATTAGATTTAATAAATAAAGAACACGAAAAAGAATTAAGATTAAAAAACGAAATATTTAAAAAACACTCTTTAAAAACAATCGAAAAGAGCAAACTTGTAATGCAAGTACATGCTGCTCAACTCAAACTTTTTGACATCTCCAAAGAATTAGATTATATTAACCAGAGAAAATTATATCAACAACAACAATTAGTAAGTATATATACTAAATAATATAGTTTATATATATCATCTTTTATTAATCAACTCACTAATTTTAAAACTTTTACCAATAAAAATAATAAATATATTATTATTATAGATTGACTCATTAAATTCATTATTATCAAGTATCGAAATAGATAGTGAAGGAAGTATTATAAATAAAAAGAAAAATAAAGGACCAATTTTACCAAAAGGTGATTTAAATTGTGAAGCAATTCAAAAACAACAAGAACAACAATTAAAGAAACTACATCAAAGTAATATTCAAGATCAACAACAAAGTGCCTCAATAAATGATTTAGATTCAATTTTTAATGATCAAAATAATCAAAATGATACCACAATAGAATATATCGATCCAAATCTTTTTGATTATGACAGCGTATTTAAAAAACCCGAACCATTCAACCAAGAAAAATATTTAAAGGAACTTGAAGAAAGAATAAAAAGTGGTTATGAAGAAAAAAAAATAAATATAAATGGTAAAGAAAATTAATAAAAGATTAACAATAATGAATTTTTTATTTTTTTTTCTTTAATCAATTAACTTTATTTAATTAGTTTTTTTTATACACAATTTTTTTTTTTTTTTTATTAAAAATTAAATTTAATTGAAAGAAAATAATATAAATAGATTTATGAGATATATTATTTCGAGTTGAAAAAAGATAAACCTAATTGATTGTTATTTATTATTTAAAAATAAATTAAAAATATAATATTATTAAAATTTCTTTATTTTAAAAAAATTTTAAGAATAGAATATTGATTAATTTTATAATTTTATACATATGGGTGGTTTTTTTATATATAAAAATAGTGATTAATGTCAAATATTATTGAGGTTTAATGGATGTGAAAAATTGGTGTGGACTCCTGGCAAAATTGGATTTATATTGTTACCATTACTATTAAAATTATGTTTTAATTTTGAAAGACCAATAATTGAATTTCTATAGTTGGGTGATGAGGATCCACCATCGTTACTGCTTGCACCACTATTATTATTGCTATTGATTAAAAGTGGTGAAGGAAATGGATTTAAAGGTGCTTTGGAGGATGGTGAATGATTTAAATTGTTGGTTAAATGGTACAAGGATGGTAATTTTGGGGATGGGTCAGCGCCAGTGGCATTTAATAAACTCTCGGTGGGTATTGAAGTACTATTGCTGATATTAGTATTTATATTGTTGTTTCCTTCAAATTGTGAAAAATTTGATGGATGATACGATGATGATCTAGCTCTTGTTAAATAAATGGGTTGGGAATTTACATTTGGGTTAGAAAAACTTAGACCGGAAAAGTGATGGTTAAAATTTGATGAAGATTCTTCACTACTACCCTCTTTATTAGTATTGATATTTTCTTCATTTATTATACTGCTAATATTACAATCTAAGCTTTTGCCATTATTATTTAACTTTATTTTATTTACACCAATTAAAATTTCTCTCTCTCTTTCTTTTTTATTTGGATCAGATGATGATAAATTTTCAGCCTCTCTGATTAAGGTAGTTGGTATTGTAGTTGGTGATGAAGTGGATGATGATGAGGAGGATGAAGATGAAACGGATGATGATGAAATTGAAACTGATGATGAAATGGATGATGATGATGGTAATGATGAAACCAAAACTGGTGAATCTGGTTTATTTAAAACTAATTGTACATGTCTATTATGGTGTTGATGTGGGATAATTGGCGGTTTATTATTATTATTATTATTATTATTATGATTATGATTATTATTATTATTATTATTATTATTA
Organism: Dictyostelium purpureum; assembly: GCF_000190715.1. Classification (NCBI taxonomy): domain Eukaryota; phylum Evosea; class Eumycetozoa; order Dictyosteliales; family Dictyosteliaceae; genus Dictyostelium; species Dictyostelium purpureum. The sequence goes on from NW_003519379.1 coordinate 120,657, forward strand.
TTATTATTATTATTTATATTTATATTATTGTTTATATTTATATTATTATTATTATTATTATTATTATTTTTATGTTCTTCATATTTATTCCTTAAAAAATCATTTTGCTTCATTATTGCAATTAAACTACTTTCTAAATATTCTAAACGAGTTTTTGTTCAAAAGAGGTAGATGATAATCTACTATATTGCATATGTAACTCTTGGGTAGAATGAGTTAATTCCTGTGCTTTTGATTCTAAATTTGCAATATATTCTTTCTTTCTATGTCTTGATAGTGCTGCTGATTGTCTATTCTTTAATAATCTTACTTGTCTCTTTTTTGTTTTATCATCATCACTTTTTAAATCAACCTTCATTTTACCAATCTAAAAAAAAATACAATAATTAATAAATGTTATAACATATCGAAATTTTTTATTCATGAACTACTTACTGTGAACTGTGGTGATTGTGGTGCCCTATCTGAGGATAAAGTGATTGGATCACTACTTGGACTTGGTGATAAACTTTCTGACATTTTTTTACCAAATAACAATTTTATTTACTGCTTTATGTTATTATAATTTTTTTCTTTTCAATAAAATTTCTTTTTTTTGGGGCTTTATAATTTAAAAAAAAAATATATTAGATAATGCGTTTTAAAAATGATGATGTTTAAAAAAAAAATACAATAAAAAAAAAATCAGAAATTTATTTTTTTAGGTGGAAAAAAAAAAAAATCAATTTGTTTATTGTTATTATTTTATTGATAATATTGGTGCAAAAAAAAAAAAAATTTGAAAAAATGCGAAAAAAAAATTTAAAAAAAAATAAAAAATTAAAAAATTTTGAAAAAAGCAAGTGGTTATTCAGTTTAAGGAAAGGGGTATAATGATGATGATGTTGATGATGTGTCTTGCTATTTAAAAAACCTCTATAGAAACTGATATTG
>NW_003519380.1:0-16369 GCF_000190715.1 Dictyostelium purpureum
TCCCCCTAAAAAAAAAAAAAAAAAAAACAAAAAAAAACCCTTTTTTTAACTTAATAACTTTCTTTTTTTTAATAGATACAATAATTAAAAACGCAAATAATAAATAAAATAAAAAAACCATCCCGCCCCTTTTTATTTTTTTTTTGGTATCCCCTTTTTTGTATATAGTATATACAAATGTTTTTATTTTAGTTAAATGGGAGTGTTAAAATTTAAAAAAAAATATGGGTTGGAACAATTAAAATTTTTTTATTACTATAATAATAAAATAATAATACAGTATTGTTTTTTGATTTTAATTTTTTTGTTTTATTTTTTAAATGTTTTAAAAATTTAAATTTTATTTTTTTTAATTAATTTCTTGTTTACTTTAATTCTATTTTTTTTTTTTTTTTATTGTTTTTCTTTTTTTTTTTTTTTTTCATTCTTTTAAAATCCTTTATCATATAAAGACAAAATTTGGTAAATATTTAAAATATACTGATTTTTTTTAGTATTTTAGATGCCGATTAAAGAAGAAAAAAAAAAAAAGGTTTGAAGAGAATTAAAAAAGATTTATTCTCCATGGGTATAGGGAAGATGTCAAGGTTTCGTCCTTCATACGGTTTAAATTTAACAATATAATATTATAATTAATTTTATTTTATTATTTAAATTTGAACAAGTATTAATTTCTTAAAACACTTGTGTTCAGGTCGTTTGAAGCATTTATTTGCTGTGATCAGTTAAGATAGGATACGTTGGAGATACAGACATGTGTCTCATACCTAATCGAGGTAACAGCTGACTATCCCTTTTCTACTTTCTTTAATGAAGGATTTGGTTTTTTTAATTAAAAACAAAGTGTAGATTTGCTAATTAGAATACCGTAATTCCAGAACATTACTTTTTTTTTTATAAATTTTTCTTTTATATTTTTGTCATCTCGCTTGCTGCCATTATCTTTGTTCGTCTTGGTTGCTGCCATTGTCTCCAAACGCTCTTCAAAATAAATTTATTTAAAATAATGGAGGGCTTTCAACCTTATTAAAGTATAGATATTCCAAAGTGCTGGTTGATAGTCATATAAATATATTTCTCCCATTTATACATAATATTATTTTCACTTATTTCAAAATTTTTTTTTTAAAAATTATTTTTAATTTTAGATTTGCAAACACACACATAATAAAAGAAAAATGCTTTATTTCAATTCCTAATTTCAAACTCACATTTAAAAGAATTTGTATTAAAGAATCTAGTCGAAAATGTAATTAAAGTCGATTTATTTTCAAATCGACTTGATCATTTACCATTTACCATATTTATAAATACATTTAATTTTTTTCAAAATAAATTAATCATTTGTTGTGGTGTTTGTGTGGGAATTTGATTAAATTTGGTGTAAAAATGAAAAGTTGGTGTAAAAAAAAAAAAATTTAAATTTTTAAAAATTTTTTTATTTTTTTTTATTTTTTTTTTTTATTTTTTATTTTATTAAACCATTTATTTATTTTACAACAAACTTGTTCATTTATTTCTTTGAGTTTTTACCATCAATTTGAAACATAAACCATCATTATATGTTTATTTTAATTTTTTCCTATAGCTTAATTTAAAAATAAGTCATTTTTTTTTTATTTTTTTTTTATTTCTTTTTTTAAAATTTAAATTTAAACCAACTTTTAATTTTTTCCTAAAGCTTATTTTTAAATTTATTTTAATTTTTTTATTTAAAAATTAAAAAATTTATTTTAATTATTTTTTTTATTTCTTTTTTTAAAATTTAAATTTTTTTCATTTTTTTTACTGCTCACCATAATTTGTAAAAAAAAAAAAAATGATACCTTGATTATATAAAAAATTTAAAAGTTCTGATAGTTCATATTATAATTATACATCATCGCATACACCAAATAAAGATACTAACAGCGGTGAAGCTGCATTCTGGAAGATATTTAGAAATAAATTTCTATTCAAATTAATATTTTCAAATTTCAAATTCAAAGAGTTATTCAGCTATGATGATTTAAATGGTTCATTATATATCTTTAAGAAGTTTAGTAATGGTGAAGCAATTTTTAGAGATAAAATAAAAAGTAGAAATTATGTATCTAGAGACTTTGATGATATAGAGTCAGTCATTGGCAAAATCACTAAAAATACCAAAGAGAATAGAGATTTCTATAGACAACTATTTCTAATAAAAAAAGAAGAATTCAGCAACTATTCATACTGGGTGCAAGTATTTGTAAATGTTAAAAATAAAGCTGCATTTATCGAATACAATAAACTTTTTCAAATAGATAAAAGAAATATATCAGTAAAATTTAATTCAAATAAAACGAGCTTAAAACTTTTAAAGATGAAACCTTTTTTAGAATCGAATGGAGTACTAGTAACTGAATGGTTATCAATATATGATGTTATTAAAGGGTTTTGTTATTCACATAAATTCAAAGAGCTCATAAAAATTTACAAGTTTATAATCTCTCAAAACTACCAACCAAAAGAAAAATACGACAATATAGTACAACAACTAAATCACCAATTAAAAACAAATCAATTTAACGATATACAATTAAAATCAACTATTCATACCTTATCGGAATCAAATGATCAATTTTTAAAACCAATTATTCACAACATACTCAAAGTGATAGGTTCAGTTTATAATTTAAAATTCAATGATTCAAAGCTATTAAAACCATTACATTACTATATATACTTTAAAGAAAAGTCTAGATTCCGACAAGTTTTTACAAATAGAAGATATATTTTATCTATGTTCTATAATGATCTACTCAAAGTTACAAATAGTTCCCAATGCATCGAATATCAAAAAAACCTAATTATATCCAATAAAAATGAGCCAAGAAGAAGAAGGCAAATTGAAGAGGCCATTATTTCAAGCCATAATTTAGAACTAATCGATTTCATGTTCGAGCATTTCGGATGCCCATACATGAATATTTGTCTAGTACTAGTTTTAATTAAAAAAACCGAGATAATAGACTACTTTTTCAATAACCATAAAGAACTATTGTTTTATGACAATAATACACTTTGGATTTACGCGGACAGCAAAGTTATAGACCATTTAGAAGAATTAATGAAGAGTATTTCAAGAAAGTTTTTAATTCCATGGGCTCCAGAATACTTGACATATATCCCAAGCAATATAGATTTTTTCCAAAGATTAGAAAAAGCACTCAACAATCCAACACTTTATATACTCGAAGGCAATGAAAATATTCCCACAAACTCTATTAATAGATATAATTCGTATATTTCTCCACTTAATTCTAAACCGGATTCATTTATATCAATGTTAGAAAATCATTTAGAAAAATACGGCATTTCAGAATACTTTGATATCAAACCAATTTTAAAAAGAATTCAACTCCATTACTGGTGTAAATTCATATACTGGATCTTTCAAGACCTTTCAGACCAATATATTCAATCAAACATATCAAATGAAGAATTAACGATTAAATCAGGTATTAATACAACAAATAATCAAAAGTATGAAATTAAAATCAAATGTTTCACTAATTGGCAACTGCTTTTATTTTATTGTGGTCGTTCAAATATTTTATTTCAAAACTTAAATTCAAATTCACAGTTAAAAGAAAATTTATTTAAACGTATTAATTTATTTAGAGCCAATGTATTTCCAAATTTTCTTGACCATTTATCAAAATCAGATTTCCAAAGTGAATGGTTTAGAAGGTTATTAATAATAGCAGCAAAAAATGGTCGTTTTGAACCTTTCAAAGTCATATCAATCAAACACGAGTATTTATATTATGAAAAAAACGATAAAAGTGGTCTTCCCATAATCAATAGTAATCATTTTAGTATTCTCAAATCAAAATGTGTTATAGATGACCTCAGCTTTTTATCTAAATATTTTAAATAGTAAAAAAAAAAAAATCAATAAATCAAACGTATTGATCATAATTAATTTCAAATAATCTAAAAATTATAAATAAATTGTATACAAATACATTCAATTTTTTTCTAAATAAATTAATTATTTTGTTGTGGTGTTTGTGTGGGTGAGTCATCAGTCAATAATATTTTTAAGTTTTTTTTTTTTTTTTATTAAAAATTAATTTAAAAATTAATTTAATTTTTTTTTTTTTCTTTTTTATTATAAATTTTTTTTACTACACACCATAATAAATTGTAATAAAAAAAAATGGTACATAGATTAAATAATAAAATGAAAAGTATTGATAGTTCAGATATTAATAATACGTCATTGCATACACCAAATAAAGATACTAACAGAGGTGAAGATGCATCCTGGAAGGTTTTAAAAAATAAATTTCTATTCAAATTAATATTTTCAAATTTCAAATTCAAAGAGTTATTCATCTATGATGATTTATATGGTTTATTAGATTTCTTTATCAAGTTTAGTAATGGTGATGCAATTATTAGAGATAAAATAAAAGTAGAAATTATGTAATCAGAGACTTTGAAGAAATAGAGATAGTCGCTATCCTAATCAACAAAAATACTATTTTCAACATTACAACACCACAATACTAATGGAAAACTCGGCAACTATACATACTGTGTGGAAAAATTTGCATATTATAATAATATACCTACATTTATCGAATACAATAAACTTTTTCAAATAGATAAAAGAAATTTATCAGTAGAATTTAATTCAAATAATAAAAAGAACATAAATGTTTTAAAGATGAAACCTTTTTTAGAATCAAATGGAGTGCTAGTAACTAAATGGTTATCAATATATGATGTTATTAAAGGATTTAATTATTCACAAAAATTCAAAGAACTCATAAAAATTTACAAGTTTTTTGTAGTTTTGAGCGATTATAAACTTGTAAATTTTTATAAGCTTTTTGAATTTTTGTGAATAATTATCGCTCAAAACTACCAAATAAAAGAAAAATACAACAATATAGTACAACAACTAAATCACCAATTAAAAACAAATCAATTTAACGATATACAATTAAAATCAACTATTGGTACCATATCGCTATCAAATGATCAATATTTAAACCAATTATCCACAACATACTCAAAGTGATAGGTTCAGTTTATAATTTAAAATTCAATGATTCAAAGCTATTAAAACCATTATATTACTATATATACTTTAAAGAAAAGTCTAGATTCGGACAAGTTAATACAAATAGAAGATATATTTTATCCATGTTCTATAAAGATGAATCTCGACTTTCCTTTAAAGTATATATAGTAATATAATGGATATCCATGTTCTATAGTGATCTGTTCACAGTTACAAATAGTGCCCAATGCATCGAGTATCAAAAAACCTAATGGAATCCAATAAAAATAATCCAAATAGAAGGTATATTGAAGAGGCCATTATTTCAAGCCATAATTTAGAACTAATCGATTTCATGTTCATGTCTTTCGGATTCATATCCTACTTTTTCAATAACCATAAAGAACTATTGTTTTATGACAATAACACACCTTGGATGTAGCCGACAGTAAAGTTATAGACCATTTTGAAGGATTAATGAAGAGTATTTCAAGAAAATTTTTAATTCCCATGTATTCTGTGTTTGATTTATTGATTTTTTTTTTAATTTCAAAATAATTTATAAAATTTTAATAAATTGTGTACAAATATATTAAATTTTTTTCAAAATAAATTAAAAATTAATTTTTTTTCTTTTTTATTTTTTTATTTTTAAATTTTTTTATTTTTTTTTAGTACTGATAGTTCAGACTTTATTTTTGGCAATATCACCAAAAATATAATAAAGTTTTTAAAAATAATGATCGAATCGAAAAACCTAATATATATCCCAAATAGAAAGCGGATTGAAGAGGCCATTATTTCAAGCAATATTTTAGAACTAATTGATTTAATGGTGGAGAATCATTAATTGGAAAAATATAAGATATATATCTATTAATAGATTAAACACATCTAAATTTATTATTATTAGTATTTATTATTATTGGTTTATATATAAAGGTTTGATACTTACAAATGTATTTGAAGCTTCCCCACCCAAAAACATTTTTTCGCTATTAACCGTTGTATAGCTTCCAATCAAATTTGGGAATTCATCAATGATCCTTACTTTATTTTTTTAAATTAATTTATAATCTGTTTCCATCAATGTCATAACTTGCATAACAGTCTTGGGCCCAATGTGATGTTCTTCCACAATTGAAGCAGGAATTTTTTTAATTAAAATCGTTTCTATGTACTTCTCTATGGATATTATCTTTAATAACTACTAAATTACTTGGTCTATTATCAACTTTGTTTTTATTAATATGATGAACATGTTCGTTTGGTTCAATGGGTCTTCCAATTTTTTTTTCGGCTACAGTACGGTGGGTGTATTCCTATTATTATTTTTATTATATGAAGAAATATAATTAAAATTGAATAATGAAATATTAATTAATGAATAACTATATTACCCATCCTCCATCATTTGTTTGGTATTGACGATATCCACTTTTGTTATATCTAATATTAAGATTATTGTTATTTGACATTTTATGCTTAAATTGTTTTATTTAATATCAAATAAAAATTTTTAAAAAATAAGAAATTAAAAATTAAAAATTAAAAATAAAAATAAAAAAAAAAAAAAAAAAAAAAAATTATTTCAAAAAAAAAATTTATAAAAAGAATTTATCTTTATCTTTATTTTAAGGCAGCAGTTATTAAATAAATGAAATTTGGATAGCATAGAGAAAACTATCAATTGAGCGCACATAACGGATTTTACTAAGATCAGAGCTTGTGTCAATTGATTAAGTTTTTGGAAGCTGCCGGATAGGTACCATTAAATCATTTCTTCTAATGAACCATTAAATCTTTTCTTCTTCTAAAACCATTCGATGATACCATAGTTGCTTGGCCAGAACAATGTCTGATATTCATCAAATAGTTGGTTAGAATGAAAAAATTCTTTGGTGTTGATTTAACTGAAGGTCTTTTACTTCGATTGGATCTTTACCTTCATGGATTTTGAATATTTGCGATAAATTCTTCTAGTTCTTTTTTTTTTTGATTTTAAATCTTTTTTTTTTCAATTTTATTTTTTTAACTATTATAATCTAAATTATATCTACTAAGATATAAAGAGGTTGAGGTTGTGGTGACTATTATGGAGGTTGATGTTGGAATCTGTTATTGAAATCTAAAAAAATAGTTAGACACTGAATTACTACAGTTTTAAAATTTAAAAAATACTATCTAATACCTACTTTTATTTTTAAAAATTTCATATTCCTCCAATAACTTTTTGGTCTTTTCGAAGTCGGTTTCGATTTTCCTTTCTTCAAATATTTTTTCAAGACCAATTTTTAAATTTAATAATTTTTTTTCATTATTTTTTATAAATAATCCAAAAAATATTCTATCTAATTTAATTAATAAATAGAATCTAAAATGATAATATAAATGTTAATATCTATAATAAATATAAATAAAGTTATATATAAATTAAAAATGAAAAACTTACATAATTGAAATAAATAATGAATAATATAAACACATTGCCTTTTCAGACAAAGTGTCATTTGAAGCAAACTTTTCCCACAAAAAAGTTGCTAAAATTAATTCTATAATAAAAAAATAAAAAACATTTTTTTTATTATTATTATAGTGTTCACATTTTGAGCTGTGAATTTTGGTCTCCAAATTAGTAATTTTGGATTCCATGGCTCTAACTTTTTTTTCAAAAACGAAATCCTAAATACAAATAAAGCAATAATTAGTATTTTTTTTTATAATGTATGTTATATAAGAGATAATTACCTTTTTTGAAAAAAAATTACCCATTTTTTATTATTTTCTTTTTTTAAGGGTAATATAAAATATAAAATATGTATATATAATTATTTAAAAAAAAATATAATATTATGATTAAAAAAACACTAAATAAATTTAAGCTTTGCTATAAAAATTACTTTGATTGCGAGCTTGAATTTAATGAAAAATAAATTCGAAAAAAGTTTTTATAGAGTTTTAAAATTTTTTTAGAAAATGAAAAAAAAAAAAAATTTAATTCATTTTAATTATAATTTCCTTTTGTTAATTTAATAGATTAGATCCAAACTCGGTATTTCCTTTTTTGAACATTCTATTAAATTTTTAATCTGTAGCTATCAAAAAAGTAGTGATCATCCGTTTATTTTTTAAACAGATCATCCAAATAAAAAAGAAATTTAATTAAAAAAAATTTAAAAAAAATTTAAAAAAAATTAAATTATAACCCCACCACACACTTTTTTTTATTATTAATATAAAAAGTGGCTAATGTTTGGGAAATGAATTAATAAATTTTTATTTTTTTTAATTAAATAAAAATGAATATTACCAATTTTAGAACCCATTGCAATCTGAATTATTAAAAAAAAAAAAATGATGATGCCAACTGTTTAATTTAAACAAAAAAAATTTTAATAGTATTTTTCATTTTTTTTTTATTAAAAAAAAAAAATTAATAATCATATGAAAAAAATTTGATTAAAAAAAAAAAATTAAATATTTGATTATTTATTTATTTATTTTAAATAATTAACTTTAAAGTCATTGAGTTGAGAAATTTCTTTTTATTTTTTTTTTTAATTTTTTTTTTTAATTTTTATTTTCATTATTTGAGCAGGAAGAAATCATGCATCAGCAAAAGTAGTTACAGAAGCAGCCAAGGAATCCAAAGAATCAATTATTGATCAATAATTTAACTGTTTCTTTATTTTCGTTATTCTCTATAAACCATCTAAGTTTGTGATAATATTTTCATTACATTCGAGCATATAAGGCGTTGGATTGTTGAGTACAATATTCTCTCAAACTCTATTAATATATATATAAATCGAATATTTTAATGATTATTGATTCCCCACAGGATTCATTAATATCAATGTTAGCAAAGAATTTAGAAAAATACGGCACTTCAGAATACTTTGATATTGAACCAATTTTAGATTGAATTAAATTCCCTCACTGGCATAAATTCATATACTGGATCTTTCAAGACCTTTCAGACCAATATTTCCAATCAAACGTACCAAATGAAGAATTAACAATTAAATTAGGTATTAATACAACAAATAATCAAAAGTATGAAATTTAAATCAAATGTTTCACTAATTGGCAACTGTTTTTATATTTTTGTGGTCGTTCAAATATTTTATTTCAAAACTTAAATTCAAATTCACAGTTAAAAGAAAATTTATTCAAAGATATTGATTTATTAAAAGCCAATGTATTTCCAAATTTTCTTGACCATTTATGAAAATCAGATTTCCCAAAGTGAATGGTTTAAAGATTTATTAATAAAAGCAGAAAATTATGGTCGTTTTGAAATCTTCAAAGTCATTTCAATCAAACAGAAGTATTAATATTATGAAAGCGATAAAAGTGGTCTTTCAATAATAAACAATGATCATTTCAGTATTCTCAAATTAGAATATGTTATGGATGACCGCAGTTTTTTATCTAACTATTTTAAATAGTAAAAAAAAAAATCAATAAATCAAATGTATTGATCATAATTAATTTCAAATAATCTAAAAATTATAAATAAATTGTATACAAATACATTCAATTTTTTTCTAAATAAATTAATTATTTTGTTGTGGTGTTTGTGTGGGTGAATCATCAATCAAAAACATTTTTAAGTTTTTTTTTTTAAAAAATAAAATTAAAAATTAATTTAATTTTTGTTTTTCTTTTTTTATTTTTTTAATTTTTTATTAATTTTTTTTTTACTGCACACCATAAATTGTAATAAAAGAAAAAAAAATGTTACAGAGATCAAATACCAATAATAATAATAATAATAAAAATACTGATAGTTCAGATTTTAATTATACATCATCTAATACACCAGGTTTGGTTTTTACACCAAATAAAGATACTAATAGCGGTGAAGATGCATTCTGGAAGGTATTTAGAAATAAAGTTTTATTCAAATTAATATTTTCAAATTTCAAATTCAAAGATTTTTTCAGCTATGATGATTTATATGGTTCATTATATATCTTTAGCAAGTTTAGTAATGGTGATGCAATTTTTAGAGATAAAATAAAAAGTAGAAATTATGTATCTAGAGACTTTGATGATTTATATTTAGTCATTGACACAATCACTAAAAATACCAAAGAGAATAGAGAATTCTATAGAAAACTGTTTCCAATAAAAAAAGGAGAATTCAGCAACTATTCATACTGGGTGCAAATATTTGCAAATGTTAAAAATAAAGCTGCATTTATCGAATACAATAAACTTTTTCAAATAGATAAAAGAAATATATCAGTAAAATTTAATTCAAATAAAACGAGCTTAAAACTTTTAAAGATGAAATCTTTTTTAGAATCAAATGGAGTACTAGTAACTGAATGGTTATCAATATATGATGTTATTAAAGGGTTTGATTATTCACATAAATTCAAAAAGCTCATAAAAATTTACAAGTTTATAATCGCTCAAAACAACCAAATAAAAGAAAAATACAACAATATAGTACAACAACTAAATCACCAATTAAAAACAAATCAATTTAACGATATACAATTAAAATCAACTATTCATACCATATCGCTATCAAATGATCAATATTTAAAACCAATTATTCACAACATACTCAAAGTGATAGGTTCAGTTTATAATTTAAAATTCAATGATTCAAAGCTATTAAAACCAATTAAATACTATATATACTTTAAAGAAAAGTCTAGATTCAAAGAAGTTTTTACAAATAGAAATTTTAATTATTCCTCACAACATATTACCTTACTCTATAAAGATCTACTCACAGTTACAAATAGTGCTCAATGCATCGAATTTCAAAAAAACCTAATTGAATCCAATAAAAATAACCCAAACAGAGAGTGGATTGAAGAGACCACTATTTCAAGTAATAATTTAGAACTAATCGATTTCATGTTCAAGCATTTCGGATTCCTATACTATAGTATTGATAAAGTAGTAGGTTTAATTAAAAACATCGAGATATTAGACTACTTTTTCAATAATCATAAAGAACTATTGTTTTATGACAATAATACACTTTGGATTTACGCGGACAGCAAAGTTATAGACCATTTCGAAGAATTAATGAAGAGTATTTCAAGAAAGTTTTTAATTCCATGGGCTCAAAGAAAACTGAAAAATACCGCAGAAGATTTAGATTTTTTCAAAAGATTAGAAAAAGCACTCAACAATCCAACACTTTATATGCTCAAAGGCAATGAAAATATTCCCACAAACTCTATTAATGGATATGCATCGTATATTATTAAAATTAATGATTCTACACAGGATTCATTTATATCAATGTTAGCAAAGCATTTAGAAAAATACGGTATTTCAGAATACTTTGATATTGAACCAATTTTAAAAAGAATTAAATTCCCTATCTGGCATAAATTCATATATTGGATCTTTCAAGACCTTTCAGACCAATATATTCAATCAAACTTATCAAATGAGGAATTAACAATTAAATCAGGTATCAATAAGACAAATAATCAAAAGTATGAAATTAAAATCAAACATTTTATTGATTGGCAACTGCTTTTATTTTATTGTGGTCGTTCAAATATTTTATATCAAAACCTAAATTCAAATTCACAATTAAAAGAATATTTAATTAAATATTTTGATTTATTTAGAGCCAATGTATTTCCAAATTTTCTTGACCATTTATCAAAATCAGATTTCCAAAGTGAATGGTTTAGAAGGTTATTAATAATAGCAGCAAAAAATGGTCATTTTGAACCTTTCAAAGTCATATCAATCAAACACGAGTATTTATATTATGAAAAAAACAATAAAAGTGGTCTTCCCATAATCAATAATAATCATTTTAATATTCTCAAATCAGAATGTGTTGTGGATGACCTCAGCTTTTTATCTAAATATTTTAAATAGTAAAAAAAACCAATAAATCAAATGTAATTTCAAAATAATCTAAAAAGTTTAAATAAATTGTATACAAATACATTTAATATTTTTCAATCATTTTGTTTTGGTGTTTGTGTGAGTGAGTCATCAAGCAATAACATTTTTAAGTTTTTTTTTTATTTAAATTCATTTAAAAATTATATTAATTATTTTTTATTTTGTTTTTCTTTTTTTTATTTTTTTATTTTTTTATTTTTTTTATTTTTTAAATTTTTTATTAATAAGCTTTAGGAAAAAATTAAAAGTTGGTGTAAAAAACCTATATGGTAGAGTAAAACAAGCATTACTTATCTTAACTGGAAAATACAGAGGTTGTTTAAATGAGTGTGAAGATATTGTATTTAAAACACTGTAAATTTGAATTTAGGCCATCATATAAAATATCTAAATAACCACAATAGAATAAAAGCGGATCCATTTATATCAATGTTAGAAAAGCATAGAGAAGAACACTTATGAAAAAACCTTTTTTATTTGAAATAAAGTCAATCTATTTTCAAATTTACTTTAACATTTATCAAAATCAGATTTCGAAAGTGAATGGTTTAAAGAGTTATTAATAAAGGCAACAAAAAATGGTCGATCTTCAAAGTCATTTCAATCAAACACAAGTATTTTAACACCAAAACAAAATAATTAATTTATTTAGAAAAATATTAAATGTATTTGAATACAATTTATTTAAACTTTTAAGATTGTTTGAAATTAATTTTAAACAATATTTGATTTCTTGATTTTTTTTTACCATTTAGATAAAAAGCTGAAGTCACCCATAACACATTCTAATTTGAGAATACTTAAATTATTACTTATTCTACACAGGATTCCGCAATATCAATATTAGAAAAGCATTTGGAAATACAGCACTTCAGAATACTTTGACATTGAACCAATTTAAATATCTGAATTTTAAAACTGCTATAAATTCATATAAGGTAATTCTTGTTTGATTTTTTGTGCCAATATACTTTGGGTAGCAGTGTGGTGCATTTCGTTTCACTGGTTTTTGTGTTTTTTATCCATTAAGTCTCTGTATATCTCCTTTAGTTTGACAGATGAGTTATATAATGGTTTGATTTGTTTTTCGGGTTTTTCTATATCTTTTTTTCGAGGAGTTGGTAAAAGTTGTGCCCATGCATTTTTGCATTTCTTTTTATATTCACTTTCTTTCTCCAACCATAGTATTGGAATGATGCAAATTGAGCTAGATTTTTTTCTGTTATTTGGTCGAGTTTGAATCCCTTTTTTGTTAAAGTTGAAGCCTAGGTATCTTTCAAGTTTTTCCTTTTTCTAATTGTGAATAAATTTATTCACTTTCTCGAAAATAAAAAAAAAATCGTTCCATAGCTTTTTCTTTTAAAAAAATATAAAATGCCTGGATGGCTTTTTTTTTTTTTTTTTTTGCTTTTTAAAAATATATTTATTCCATTTTATTATTTTATTAATTATAAGACCTAAGTACTGAATTGACCAGATATTACTTGAAGCAAAATTAAACCGTTGCAATTTGGTTGAATAAATTGAATTATTCTGAGGTAACTTAAAAAAAGAAAAATAAAGTGGTAATATTTAATAAATGTGAACATTCGTTTTCGAATGAATCATTTATTGGTGGTAAATAAAGTGGTAGGTTTTATTTTTGGTAGATAATAGTGGTAGGGTCTGATGAATTTAAGGTATAATTTCATCATCTAGTTTAATGGTAAAAATGTTAGTAACATTGCATTAAAATCAACATAATGTGGTATACTATTTGGTTGTAAGCCAAATGGTTCTGGAATTGTGAATTTTGGTTTTAATATTCCTTTTTCGATGTTGATTTTAATAATGTTTTGTTTGGATGATTTTTTAGGAAAATATTTCTTGTCAAATCATTTGTGAATGTTGTGGTATTATTATCTTTGGTTCTGTTTACCTTAGATGCACCAGTGTAGTTTTAGATTATACTGGTTATGTTGTGATGTGGTGTAGTTTTTGTTTCAAAAAAAAGAATTTATTCATTATTATTAATAATATTTTTTAAAAATTTTTTTTGAAAATTTGTGTTTAATTTATATGATGATTTTGGATGGTAATTTTTGTTTTAATAGTTCTGGTTTTTTAGTATGTTAAAAGTGTTATTTAGGTGACCAGACTTATTAAATTTTGGAATACATTTTAGGTATTCTGGATAAGTATTTTAAAGAGTATTTAGTGAATAAAATGGATTTTGAGCAGAATATTGATTATTTTGTAGTGGAATAATGCAATTATTAGTATCCAAGTTATCATCACCATTATTTTGATTATTATTTTTTTAAATTTTGTTTGTGAATGAATAAATAAAAGAGATAGACCGATCAACTAGTGAGATCTCAATTAGATTTCGTCTACTTAAAAAAGTTTTAAAAAATCAAAGAAAATTTTGGATTTATTTAAAACAGTTAATGAAAGTGTATGTGGTGATATACAGTATTTCGCGAAAGTTTTGACCCCCATATAAAAAATATATGAAAAAAATTTATTTTTAATCATATCTTAGGTTTTTGACTATAAATCCATTTTAAAAATATTTATAAATAAACTTATACGGTTTTATTATTTTTTTTTTGTTAAATAAAATTTTAAAATTTATTTTTTTAAAAAAATTTTTTTAATTTTTTTTTTAAAGCGCCCATAGAAAATGGGGTCTAAATTTTTGAGAAGATAATTCAATTTTATAATAATTTTTTATTTTTATTTTAAATTTTTTTCAAAAACAAATAAGACAGAATATTCATAAAAAATAGAAAAAAAATACAATAATGACCCTTTTTTTAGAGTTAATAAAAATGATTTTAAAAATTTACAGAAAAGGAAAAAGTCATCAAAAAGTAAAAGATATAATGAGTGTAGTAGGTCCTCAGTTAAGAGAATTTTTAAAAAATTAATCTAGAAAAAGGTACAATTGAAGAAAATCCAATACCTGACATAATAAGAAAAATGGAGGACCGAATTGAAAGACATTGCAGAAAAAAAATTTTAAATGGGAAATGTTATAATTTAAGTAATACAAAAAGACATATTCGAAAAAACTTTCAAAAAAATGTTTCAACTAGTACAACTAGTAGGTCTTTACAACATAATAATGTTTTTTTTAAAAGTTTAAAAAGTAAACATTTTCCTTCCGAAAAATCTTAGCTCAAAGCTAAGGTGGGCAAAATAGTTCCAAAATTGGGCAGCTGATAATTGGGAAAAGGGTAATATTTGTTGACGAAACCAGAATTGAAGGATTTTCTAATTAAATGGAACCTAAAAAATGGATTCATGGTGTAAGAAACCTTCAAAGCAATATTTTGGCCAAATGAAGATGAAGCGGCAGCTCAATATATACATGATTCTGTGGCACAGCTCATGGTGCAGGTCGTATATGTATTGTCAGGTTTAACACAAATCCTGAAAAATATTTAGAAATAACAATACAGAGTTATAGAAGAACTTTACAAGAGAAATCAATTTTATCTGGTGATACGTTTTTTTTACAAGAGAATTGCTCTATTCATATGACCCAATTATTGACCTGTTTTTACGAAAAAATGAACATTAGGGTGATATTTGTTCCACTCTGTGCACCAGTTCTTAATATTATGGAGAATATATGGTCAATGGTAAAACGACGTATAAACTTGATTTCTATCAGGTATCCACGTCATAATTTCAATCTATTAATTGGTAGAATTTTGAAAAATATTAAACAAGATATATTTGATAATCTTTATCAATCAATCCCAAGAAAAATACAACAAACAAATAAGAATTAAGGTGGATTAACAAAATATTAAAAAAAAATCATAAAAAAAAAAATTTCTTTTAAAAAATAAAATTATATATTAAAATTTTAATTATCTTTTTGAAAATAATGAACCCATTTTTTTTATATGTAAAAAAAAAAAAAAAAAAATTTTAAAAAAAAAAAATTTTATTTTATTTTTTTTTTATAAATAAATATAGTTAAGATGTTTTGAAATTTATTTTATATTTTTTTTGAATTATTGAAATTAAAATTATTGAAAATAAACAAAAAAAAAAATTTTTTAAAAAAGGGGGTCAAAACTTTTGCGAAATACTGTATGTAGATTATATACAAAATCAACAAAAGGTGTGTAAAAAATAAAATGAATTGTATAAAAAGGTAGTAAATTTCATTAAACAAAATGAATGATGTTGTAATTGGGGGTAATTAATTATAGTTAAAGATATAGTAATAATAACTATAATAAAAAAGTGTTGAAATACGGGGGGGATGAAAATTTTTGTGTATGAAATGCCTGGGATGGCTCAGTAGGCAGAGGGAGCGGCTTTTAACCCCCTAGGGCCCTGGGTTCGATCCCCTGGTCTAGGGGATTTTTATACCTGGTTTTTATCCTCCCCGGGGGAAAAAAATCAAAAAAAAACAAAAAAATGGGGGGG